>NC_062227.1:1846654-2116654 GCF_902686445.1 Sciurus carolinensis
CTGTGCAAAGGAAAACGCATCCCTGTGAATGTCCCTGATCTCAATTTCGCCAATAGTTACTCTAACACAAACAGAAATCACGACATAAAAATAGAATTCTAGTAAGAATCTCCTAGAGAACAGACAAGAAGAGACCATATTAGGGTAGGTAAGGACAATCGACAATTCCATCTTAAACATCAAGAACCTGGTGTTAATAAGGGCCGTATGCACAGGAAGACTCCTCAGCAAGCAAAATAAACAATTCGAGAAGCAAAGTAGCGATCCTTGAACTCACCAGTCAACAAAGAAATGCTTGGTAGAGGAAGGAGGTTCTAATTTTTCTGTCTGTCATATCAGAAAATCAAAAAAGTGTGATACTTTGGTGCAGGTAAGGATATGGAACATCTGTAATTTTGAGGTGTTGGTGGTGGGGTGTAACTGGACACAGGTACAGAGAGTTCGGCAGTCTCTGTTTAATTGAAGCATCCACACCCCCAACCCAGAATGCTCCCGTTGGTGTAAACAGAAACAGCAGTACTCAGGAGGGTGTGGAGTAGAAACTGTTGAAATAGCCAAATCACACAGCAAGAAACAGGCTGCCTGCCGTGTGCATGGTCCTGAGGAATCATGGTGGAGAGCCTGGGGTCGCCCGTGGGACGCACCACGGCGGAGAGCACCGGGTCGCCTGTGTGACTCGGTGTGGGTGTTTGGTTGACTAAAGAAGGAAAGCAGCAGCTGGAGCTGGGCTCAGGGGCTGAGGCTGGGCATCGGCAAGCTCCTGGGCTCAGTCCCCAGCACTACACACACGTCCCTAAATAAAGATAGCAGACTCAGCTTGGGACCCTGGTGCACAAACACGGGGCTTTAACCAAGCTACACACTGAGCCCCAGAATATTTGATAACAATGATGCTTATGTAAAAGCTGTAGAATTGTCTGATCTTCCCCGGAGGGCCCTTCTGCCTATAAAGGATGGTAAAGGGGGACTGTAGTTTGTGGCGACCTTGGTGGGTGGGGAGAGTGAGGTGGTGGCTTGGGAAACACGGCCTGGCGTGCAATGCTGAAGCCTGCTATCTGGGTGGTGTGTTGCCATTACTTGGGCAAATCGATTATCAATAATCGAAAATAGCATTGATTACAGGCGCTACCTGCTGCACGTACAAATGTCTGAGGGAAGGATGCTTTGGGGCATCAAGGGCAGGTCTGTGGAGCCTCCTCTCTGCTCTTGGCATCTCCTTTCCCCTTGTAATTTCTACCTGTCGCCTCACTTGCTGTCCCCCACCTGCCAGGTGGAGCAGGGAATGGGGACAGAGCACCCAGGTGGCTCCTAAGTGGCACAGGCTCAATTAAAAGTGAGGTCTTCTGAGGTCGGGCCCACAGTCGCACCGAGGCTCCTTGTGTCCCCTTCCAACCTTCCTGGATGAGTCCTGTGTGGTGACATGCCAAAGGCCTGCTCACCTGGCGGACGCACCCCTTACCTCAGAGCTGCTCAGGGTGCACCCACTGGTGAGCAAGAAGCACGTGAGCAGGAGCTGCCTCCCTCCATTCCCAGCTCCCCAGGCCAGCGCAGCCAGCCCCAGACACATTCCTGAGCTCTGCGCTGTGCAGCTGGACCAAGGGTTGTTGCCCCGACGTTTGGCAGTCACACGATAGCCCCTACGACCAAGTCCTCCTGTGATCACCAAAGGAATCCTTCTGTCTGTCGGAGGGAAAACGCCCACATGAAGATGGGAATTAGCAAGAACCGTTTTTCTAAACCCACGAAGTAGGGAGTCAGCCTTCCACACCTCCCACCACATGCACAGGATTATACAAATGTACGTCGGCGGGGAGATTTTGCCAAATCCCTCCCTGCTATGCATTCCTTCAGCGTGTGCTAACCATATTCTCTCCTCTTCTGAGCTGCAGCTTCCTGTCATTGAGCAAAACAGCAGTATTTGTCTCAGGAAAAATGACCAGGAGTGGCAGGCAGCCTGTGTGCTAAGGTCCAAGAAGGAAGCCAAATTCTTTGGCATCTAGTACTGTTTTATAGCCTCACAAAAGAAACAGAGTGCAGATATCCCAGAGAGACTGGGCCTCTGGACACTGAGCAGAGTGACCTCTGCTCTCAACCAGATGTCATGCTGGCAGAGCCTGAAGATGCTGGGAGATAGCAATCCACGGAAGTCATGGCTAGGAAAGTCAGCAGTTATGTGTTGACTCTACTCTATCTGCATCTATCATCTATCTATCTATCTATCTATCTATCTATCTATCTATCTATCATCTATTATCTATATCATCTGTCCATCATCTAGCAATCATCTATCATCTATGTATCTATGGGTCTATGTATCATCTATATCTATCATTTATCTGTCTATTATCTACCTCTATCATCTATCTATCCATCATCTATCAATCATCTATCATCTGTATATCAGCTCTATCTTCTATCATCTTAATCTATCATCTATCAGTCATCCATATCTATCATCTATCTATTCATCATCTATCAATCATTCTTCATCTATGTATCTATATATCATCTATGTCTATCATCTATCATCTATATCATTTATACCTATCTGCCACCCTTATCTATCATCTATATCTATCATTTATACCTGTCATCTATATCTATCATCTATCATCTATATCATTTATACCTGTCTGTCATCTACATCTATCATCTAACTATCTAAAATTGACTGAGGCATCTCAGTATAGAAGAAAATCCCTAGGTATGCCACAGCTCTGTCATAAAAAAACCAATAATGGCCCTAAATGGAGCAGGTGCCATAGTACCTATGGCCCCAAAAAACCCTAGAATTGATTTATGGAGTCATTTTACAAGAATGCATTGCTTACATGTATGTGAAAGGTACAGAGGATTGCAGGACAAAAGCAATCCTGGTCCTTACCCTTGTGACAACTGCCATCCAGAGAAGAGCAGGGGTGAGTCTTCCAGCCAGGCAAACCAACGTGAAACCACACCTGTGAAACTACACCTGAGAAACTGCACCTGTAACTGCACCTGTAATTGTACCCAGGAAACTGCACCTGTAACTGCACCTGTAACTGCACCCAGGAAACTGCACCTGTAACTGCACCCAGGAAACTGCACCTGTAACTGCACCCAGGAAACTGCACCTGAAACTGCACCTGTAACTGCACCCAGGAAACTGCAAACGATGAAGCTGCCCCGTGAGGCTGCCCCTGTGATTGGCTAAACGGAAGTTGGGCAGGGTTGGAAACACATGGTCGGGGATGGAGAGAAGCTGTCATAGGCTTCCTTTGGGGCTGCGTCTGGGATGAACAGGGCTGAGGAGTGGACACGGGCTTGTCCTGCTGAGCAGTCCTCACTTGCAAAAGCCTGTGGCGAGGGGGGTCAGTGTGAATGCGAGGTGGAAGCTGAGCAGCACAGGGAGAGGGCAGGCTAAAGAACTAAGTACCGAGTTCAGATGTTTCACTGATGAATTCTACAAAACACTTAAGGAATACACTATACCAACCTTCTACACTTTCCTTGAGAAAATAGAATCAGAAGAAGTGTTTCTTAACTCATCTTAGGAGATGAGAAATACCCTAATACCAACACCGGAAAAAGACATTGCATGAAGGAAAGCCACAGGACAATTATCTCTCATGGACATGGTTGAAAAACTTCCCAACAAAATGTTAGGAAATTGAATCTAATGTGGTATTTTTCAAATAAATACCACAGCGAAGTGAGATTTATTCCAGGCATGCAAGTCTAGTTCAACATTTAAAAATCAGTGATATAATCATTACATCAACAGGCTAATTGGTGAGGGAAAAGCATTTGACAAAATCCTATAATCCTTAGTGATGAAAATTCTAAGAAAACTAGGAAGAGAGAGGAACTTTTTATGACTTGATAAAGAAACAACTACCAAAAACCACCCATGAACCATGCTGAACGTTGGAAAACTGTCTGATTTCCTGCCAAGATCAGAAGCAAAGCAAGGCTATCTCCTTTGTCACTCCTATTTAACACCACACTAGAACTCCCAGCCAGTATAATATGACAAGAAAAGGAAAGAAAAGGAAGGCAGATTGGAAAGGAAAAAATGAAATTGTCTTTGTTCAAAGATGGCATAATTGTGCATAAAATCACAAACAACTGGGAAAATGAAAAACAGCAATACCTGGAACTAATTGGCATTTACAGCAAGATCAAAATGTAGGTTAAGATGCAAAAGTCAATTACTTTCCTATGTACCAGGAATGAACAATTTCAACCTGAAATCAAAGCATAATTCTAGTTACATTGCTCAAAAATAGAAATTCACAGGTATAAATCTACAAATATATGAAGAGTCTATATGCAGTAAAATACAAAACTATGGAAATAAAAGGAAAGCTAATTAAGTGGAAATGTATTTTATATTTATGGATTTGAAGATGCAATACAGTTAAGAGGTCATTGCTTCCCATTAAATTTGTGGATCCAATACAATCTCAATTAAAATCCCAGAAAACTCTTTTGATGATACTGACAAGATGAATTTGAAGTTTATATGTAAAGGTAAAAGAGCAAGACTAGCCGATACACTACTAAAGAAGAACAAGTCACTGAATGGACACAGCCCAACATCAAGACTTATAAAGCTGCAGAAATCACAGGGCATGGTACTAGCCACAGAACACACATGTGGATCACTGGAATAGCATCTAGGATCAAAGCTGAGACCCACACAAATGGAACCGCCTGATATCTGACAGAGGAGCAAAGCCAGTCAGGGACCATGGCTCCCGTGAGTCACAGCTCCATGTAAAACAGAGTCTGTGGAAAGCGTGGACTTTTTAAAATGCTAAATATGCACATGCCGGAATCATGCAGGTGTCTATACAGAAATGCACAGGGCATACTGTGAAAGGAAAGGGAAATTCACAGAATGTTACGAATAGCATGACACCATTTGTATAAATTTTTAAGATGCAGATTCACAGAAAAAGACCCCAAATCCACTTGTATCACACTGCAAGCAACCGCCATCGGTAGAGGCAGAGTCGAGTTCTTTTCTACTTACTTTTCTATGTCTAGTTTATTTTCATTTCTTTAGACAAACACTCTTTTTTAGAATAAAGTAGTGCAAACATTCCCCAAACTTCTGTGTTATTTAAAGGAAAAGAAAATCTGGAAGTAGAAGAAAGCACACAATATACAATTTGAGAAAAATCTTCACTTCTCAAATGTCATCGTCAGCCAGGGCGTGGGCTTTCTGAGCTCATTGTCATTTACTTAAACTGCCTTTAAGGCGTTCAGGGCCAGCAGGTTTCCTCCTAGTGTGGTCTAAGTGGGTGGCAGCACGGGGTACAGATGGCAGGTTTCCCGCTATAGAGCGGGAAAGTGCTGGAGCCTTGAATGTTTAGAATAAAGTCCACCCTACTCCCACGAAGCAGGAAAAGGGTAACATCTCCTCTCACGTGGAAGAAAAGACCGTCTGCTGCCCTGTGAGCCCCAGACGCCCCAGCGGCATTCCCAGAGTTCCCAGAGGAAGAAAAGCTGCAGGAAAGGACCAGAATTGACTGGAATCCTCATCCTCATCCACAGCGTGCACAGCGCTAGCGTGACAGCTTCACACCCATCAGAGAGCCTGTTTTATACAAGTAACAGGATTAGACCTTCTTCAGCCGGGATGCACACAGTGATGATCATTTTAACCACTTTTTGGTAAAACCATGGATGTGCTGTGAGGACTCAGCAAATCCACTGACGTGTCCAGTTGAACCGTGTCAGACATGGCGCAGACGGGGTGCGGCCGTGAGGTGCTGCTGGTGGTCCTGTGATGGCAGACCGCCCAGTCCCTCCCACGGCCAAAGCTGACTGCCAGGAAGCCAGGGCTGCGGGCTCCGAAGCCATCGTCCCCAGCACGGGGTGTGGGCAGCACCCCTGATGGCCCTTCCCGACTAGGGGGGAAGGGCGAAGACCGGCAGGCTGGCACCAGAGAGCTTTGCCGGTGGCAGTGGGCCCCGGTCTCGCGTGGGGTGGGGGTGGGTTTGCGATGAGCACAGAGGCTTTGGGTTGAAGCCAGGTCATCAGCCAGGTCAGGAAAGCATCGCTGTAAGAGCCGCGCCCCAAGACCACGGAAGAGCCTAGTCCCAGGCGCCTGCTTCTGGTCAAGAAGCATCGTGCTTCTTCTGAGGTCCCCACTGGTCCTCGGTGCTGGGTGGGAACCAGGAGAGGGGACGTGGAGGCTGTGCTGAAGGCCGGGAGTGCCAGCTTTTGGAGGAAGCAGAGGACACATGGAGTGTCTTTTAAACCAAAGGAGGAAGTTATCCGTCATCCGTGGTTCACGTATGACAGAGCAGGATGACAACTGCCCAAAGGAAAGACAGCCTCAGTGGAACCGAGTCCTGAGACCCAGGCCCTCAGCAGCAAGACCTGACGAGGTCTCCGTCCACCCCTGTGGCACCCGCAGCTGCCTCGAGCCACGTGTGCTGAGGTCTGACAGGAGCTTCCACGGTGCCAGATCTCTTCCCACAGCTCTGGGCTGCAATGTGTGGCCACAGAGGAGCCGGCCAGCCACCATGGCCAGAGTCACGCAGGAATGGTTCCACTGCAGAGCGAGAAGACTGTCCTCAAGGGCCAGCGTTGCCATCTGCGACCGTCTGCAGACACACCTGCATGACGTGCTCTAACTTTCCGAACAGGTGTCCCCTGTTAGTGCAGAGGGGAGGTGGACTGGGAATGTCCACTCGGAAGTGCAGGTCGCTGTTCATTCTGAAACGCTTCTCGTGGGTGCTTAGTCTTTCACGGTAGCTTCCTGTCACTGTGACGAAGCACCCACACAGGTCACTGAGGAAGTGAAGAGCCTTCGACTGGACTGTTCTGGGTCGTGGTTCTACAGGTTCAGGTCCAAGGTCGAGCGGCTCTGTTGGTCTGGGCCTTTGGTCAGAATGGCACATCAGTGTGGGCTTGTGGGTCGAAACACACTCTCGCCTCCAGCTCGGGAGCAGGGGGACCCAGAGACCAGGGTCCATAGTCCCCTCTGAGGGCACCCCCTCCGACCTAAGGACCTTAGGCTCCACCTCCTGAATCCCCACGGCACCCTGCAACAGCCCACCCGGGACCAAGCTGGGACCAAGCATGTCTTTGTGGGGACACTCACATTACACCCAAGCCCTGCATCTTCTCAGCCCAAACCCAAACTACACGTCACCATGTCCAGAAGAGGCGGCTGCCTGCCTGAGTGCAGGCGTGCGTTGACCCCCTCCTGGAGGTGCCCCCTGGACTCTCCATGCGCTCTCTGGCTTTTAAAAGGGAGGTCAAATTCTGCGATCTGCAAGTACCCACATACCACAGTGAAGCCCGCGTGCGCCGCTTTCAAAAAGGGGCCGTTCAGTCCGATGCAACTTAATACTGGGGAAACCTGTCAAGCCTTTGCCACGATCCCCGTGGCAGAAGGGTGAAATCACTAGACCCTCTCGATGAGACTCTGGCACTGTGAGCCCGGTGTGACTGCGGTCCCTGGGTAGCAGCATCTTTCGTCCCCACCAACTTGCCTCCAGGACAGGGTGCCAGCGGAAGGAGTGTGGAACCTTCTCGAGGCCGTCACGAAGTGCCAAGGGCCTTCACTTCAGCGCAGCACAGTGAGGTGCGTGACCACACGAGACCTGCAGACAGGGTGCACAGTTCAAATCCCGGCTCCACCCGGAAAGAAGGGCAGGACCTGGGGCCAGTCCTCTTGTCCACAGCACAGAGAGGAGACAGTTCCATCCTCTTGGCCATCCTGAGGTCAAGCAAGTTGTGTATAAAGAACACTTAGAATAGTTCTGAGCTCACTGTAAGAGAGACCGCAGCACTGGCTACCATCAAGCTGAGGTGGAGGTCGCCGACAGAGGCCAAGCTGAGGTTCAGGTCGCCGATGGAGGCCACACTGAGGGGCAGGTCGCCAATGGAGGCCACGCTGAGGTTCAAGCTGAGGTTCAGGTCACTGATGGAGGCCACGCTGAGGTTCGGGGTCACTGACGGAGGCCAAACTGAGGTTCAGGTCGCCGATGGAGGCCACACTGAGGGGCAGGTCGCCAATGGAGGCCACGCTGAGGTTCAAGCTGAGGTTCAGGTCACTGATGCAGGCCACGCTGAGGTTCGGGGTCGCTGACGGAGGCCACGCTGAAGCATGACTCACCTGACTCCGGTGAGTCTGCCTGGGGACTGGTGAGCCTCTGAAATCTAAAGGTAAGTTTTCAAAGGGTAACATTAGACTCTGCTGCAGACGTAAGAATATATGTCACACCAATATATGTCACTAATGAAGGGGAACCTGTGGGACATGATGAGCACTAAAAGAACATTTTATTTTATTTAATTTATTTTTATTAAAAATATTTTTAAATTATCAATTAAAACAACATTTTTAGAAAATCTGACATGTATAGAAAGATAAAAATGCTTAGATAGAAAATGACACTAATTATCAACTAATTATAAGCCACAGGACTCTAAACTTGTGAAGCTGTCTGTTGTACTGGACAGAAACTATGTTGATGAAAAGTTCCACAAGTTAACATGAAACTCGAAGAAGTCCGGGATGATTTTGTCTGTAAAGCCGAGCGCCCTGGGCATTACCGGAGATGACTCTCCCTCAGTCTTCAGGCCTGGGATTGAGAGTCATGCACCCATGTTTTAAAAACTTTGCAACTTGAATGAGTTCTCTGATTACATGGCAGACATGAAAGAACCATGGCTTAGTGAGAATTCATTTAACTTCATGAAGACAGGAGGACTAACATCTTGTAAAACCACGTGCAAGCGTTCACTAGTCACACTCCTGGGAGATACTGTGAGACATTACAGTTCTTCTTCCCCATCTCTCAGCTTCTCTTCTCCTACTTGGCCTGTGTCCCTGTCTGGCAAAATCTCCATTCCTATACTAAGCACAGCTTCCGGGATCCACCAGAGTCGATATCACACACACACACACACACACACACACCACACACACGCACATGCACACATTCGTACACACATGCACATGCACGCACATACACACACACACACGCACCACATGCACACATGTGTGCACACAAATGCACATATGCACACCCACAGATGCACACACATGTGTACACACATGCACATGCACACGTGCACACATACATACGCGTGTGCGCGCGCACACACACACACACACACACACATGCACGCTTCCAGTCTATTGGTTCGGAAAACACAGAGGTAGCTTAGAACAATCCCAAGATTTTTTAAGTCCAAAGATGGGAACAATGTTTTCTCCAAAGTGTGCACGAAGCAGGCCTGGCTGCAGAAGTGCCTCCTGGAATCAGGGATGACCCCACCAGCTTCTGCAGGCCTGGTGTCCTCTCAGAACGAGCCACCGTGCTGTGGGGGGCTGTTCCCGTGGGCCTCTGTCCCTCCTACTCACCTGCTGTCCCTTTGGGGCTGGCAGCTTTGGTATCCACTACTCCTGACAACCTAACCCACCAAAGTCACTTTACTTATAAGTGACTTTTAAAGAATAAATAAGTAACTAAATAGGCAAATGAGTAAATGAATGTTTTTACCAACATCAACACAGTGAAATAAAATATTGTATTAGAAGGAAAAGGACATTGAGTTTCAGAGTCCAAAATGACAGGAAAAGGTTAAAAACAGAAGACTGTAAGGCAATGTGTTACTATTCAGAATACCCCTTTAGAATTTCAGCCTGAATGCTCATTTGACAATTCAAGTTTATGTTCTTTTTCTTTTCAAATCATATTATAGTAGGCATGTAAAATTAAGTTGTCCGATGCCAAATTTTGAAATCCATTGTAAAAAGCTTCGTGAGTCTTAACTTAGCAGGTGTTTTGTGTGGTGTGGGTTCTGCCTTGTTTCTGTTTCTAAAAGGAAAGCAACAGTAACTGGGGATAAGAGCTGTCAAATTAAAATGCTGAGATTTTGACATGAAGTATTTCATGCATGTCTTAAGTCCAAGGTTGTATTTTTAGAATACTAATAAAACTACTCATTTCCACACTTTAAATACAGAAGCTGCTCACACTTTGTATGAATGGGAAAAATCACAGAAAGAAATCAGAAAGCAGTTCTCTATTTTAAAATAGGAAGATTTACAGTGAGAAAACAGACTTTTGCAGTTGACTCAAGGATACAAGACTCATTTTAAATATTGGGTACATCACAGGCACCTCCTTCGGGAAGGAAACAGGATGGAGTCTACTTGTTCTACTGTAAAATATTAGGCTCTGAGTGACCAGGGACTCCAGAGACTCAGGACAGGAGCCTGCATCTTGAGGCAGATGTGCCCGAAGATGATGTTACTGTCTGCAAACTGAGGGTGTCTTATATCCACCTGAGAAGCTTTTCCAGCTGCTCTCATGTTTTCCTGAACAAAAACTAGTTCTCAGATGCCTCACAAGGGAAAACTCTCTAATACGATTTCCCCAGCCTACAGTCAATCCTGCTGCTGAACACTGTCTCACCTACACCTCCTGGAGCTCCAGCCCACAGTCACTCCTGCTGAACACTGTCTCACCTACAGCTCCTGAAGCTCCCAAACCATATCACTCCTGCTGAACACTGTCTCACCTACAGGCCTGAAGCTCCCAAACCATATCACTCCTGCTGAACACTGTCCTCACCTACACCTCCTGGAGTTCCAAGCCCACAGTCACACCTGCTGAACACTGTCCTCACATACACCTCCTGGAGCTCCAGCACACAGTCACTCCTGCAGAACACTGTCCTCACCTACACCTCCTGGAGTTCCAGCCCTCAATCACTCCTGTTGAACACTGTCCTCAGCTACATCTCCTGGAGCTCCACCCACAGTCACTCCTGCTGAACACTGTCCTCACCTACACCTCCTGGAGCTCCCAGCGCACAGTCACTCCTGCGAAACACTATCCTCACCTACACCGCCTGGAGGTTCAGCCCACAGTCACTCCTGCTGAACACTGTCCTCACCTACACCTCCTGGAATTCCCAGCCCACAGTCACTCATCCTGAATACTGTCCTCACCTGCACCTCCTGGAGCTCCCAGCCCACAGTCACTCCTGCTGAACACTGTCCTCACCTACACCTCCTGGGGCTCCCAGCCCACAGTCACTCTTGCTGAACACTGTCCTCACATACACCTCCTGGAGCTCCCAGCCCACAGTCACTCCTGCTGAACACTATCCTCACCTACACCTCCTGGAGCTCCAGCACACAGCCATTCCTGCTGAACACTGTCCTAACCTACAATTCCTGGAGCTCCAGCCCACAGTCACCACTGCAGAACACTGTCCTCACCTGCACCTCCTGGAGCTCTAGCCCACAGTACTCCTGCTGAACACTGTCCTCACCTACACCTATTGGAGCTGCCAGCCAACAGTCACTACTGCTGAACACTGCCCTCACTTGCACCTCCTGGAGCTCCAGCCCACAGTCATTCTGGCTGTACACTGTCCTCACCTACACCTCCTGTAGCTCCAGCTCACAGTCACTCCTGCTGAACACTGTCCTCACCTACACCTCCTGGATGTCGAGCCCACAGTCACTCCTGCTGAACACGGTTCTCACCTACACCTCCTGGATCTCCCAGCCCACAGTCACTCCTGCTGAACACTGTCCTCAACTACACCTCCTGGAGCTCCAGCCTACAGACACTCATGCTGAACACTGTCCTCACCTACACCTCCTGGAGCTCAAGCTCACAGTCACTCCTGCTGAACACTGTCCTCACCTACACCTCCTGGAGCTCCAGCCCACAGCCCCTCCTTCTCCTGAACACAGTCCTCACCTACACCTACTGGAGCTCCAGCTCACAGTCACCTCTGTTGAACAATGTCCTCACATACAACTCCAGGACCTGCAGCCGACAGCCACTGCTGCTGAACACTATCCTCACCTACACCTATTGGAGCTGCCGGCCCATAGTCACTCCTACTGAACACTGTCCTCACCTGCACCTCCTGGAGCTCCCAGCCCACAGTCACTTCTGCTGAACACTGTACTCATCTACACCTCCTGGAGCTCAGGCCGACAGTCACTCCTGCTAAACACTGTCTCACCTACAGATCCTGGAGCTCCCAGCCCACAGTCAATCCTGCTGAACACTGTCCTCAACTACACCTCCTGGAGCTCCAGCCCACAGCCACTCAGTAAGAACACTGTCCTCACCTACACCTCCTGGAGCTCCATTCCACAGTCACTCCTGCTGAACACTGTCCTCCCCTACACCTCCTGGAGGTCCAGCCCACAGCCACTCCTGCTGCTGTACACTGTCCTCACCTGAACCTCCTGGAGCTTCAGCACAAAGGCACTGCTGCTGAACGCTGTCATCATCTACACCTCGTGCAGCTCCAGTCCAAGTCATTCCTGCTGTACACTGTCCTCACCTACAGCTCCTGGAGCTCCCAGCCCACAGTCACTCCTGCTGAAAACTGTCCTCATCTACACCTCCTGGAGCTCCAGCCCACAATCTTTCCTGCTGAACACTGTCTTCACCTGCACCTCTTGAAGCTCCAGCTCACATTCACTCCTACTGAACACTGTCCTCACCTACAGCTCCTGAAGCTCCAGGCCACAGTCAATCCTGCTGAATACTGTCCTAACCTACACTATTGGAGCTCCAGCCCACAGTCACTCCTGCTGAACAATGTCCTCAGCTCCACTACCTGGAGCTCCGGCCCACAGTCACTCCTGCTGAGCACTGTACTCACCTACACATCCTGGATTTCCAGCCCTCAGTCACTCCTGTTGAAATCTGTCCTCAGCTACACCTCCTGGAGCTGCAGCACACAGTCACTCCTGCTGAGCACTGTCCTCACCTGCACCACCTGGAGCGCCCAGCGCACAGTCACTCCTGCTGAACACTGTCCTCAACTACACCTCCTGGAGCTCAAGCCCATAGTCACTCCTGCTGAACACTGTCCTCACCTGCACACCCTGGAGCTCCCAGCCCACAGTCTCTCCTGCTGAACACTGTCCTCCCCTGCACTTCCTGAAGCTCCCAGCCCACAGTCACTCCTGCTGAGCACTGTCCTCACCTGCACCTCCATGGATCTCCAGCCCATAGTCACTCTGGCTCAACACTGTCCTCACCTGCACCTCCTGGAGTTCTCAGCCCACAGTTACTCCTGCTGAATACTGTCCTCACCTGCAACTCCTGGAACTCAAGCCCCCAGTCACTGCTGCTGAAAAATGTCCTCACATGCACCTCCTGGAGCTCCCAGCCCACAGTCACTCCTGCTGAACACTGTCCTCACCTACACCTCCTGGAGATCCAGCTCACAGCCACTCCTGCTGCTGTACACTGTCCTCACCTGCACCTACTGGAGCTCCATCCCACAGTCACCCCTGCTAAACACTGTCCTCACCTGCACCTTCTGGTTCTCCAGCCCACAGTCACTCTGGCTGAACAATGTGCTCACCTACACCTCCTGGAGCTCCAGGCCACAGTCACTCCTGCTGAACACTGTCCTCACGTGCACCACCTGGAGCACCCAGCCCATAGTCACTCCTGCCGAACACTGTCCTCACCTGCAACTCCTGGAACTCCAGCCCCCAGTCAATCCTGCTGAACACTGTCCTCACCTGCACATACGGGAGCTCCAGCCCACAGTCACTCCTGCCGAACACTGTCCTCATCTGCACCTACGGGAGCTCCAGCCCATAGTCACTCCGGCTGAACACTGTCCACACCTAAAACTCCTGGAGCTCCCGCCCACAGTCACTCCTGCTGAACACTGTCCTCACCTACACCTCCTGGAGCTCCCAGCCCACAGTCACTCCTGCTGAACACTGTCTTCACCTGCACCTCTTGGTGCTCCAGGCCATAGTTTCTCCTGCTTAACACTATCCTCAACTAAACCTCCTGGAGCTCCAGCCGACACTCATTCCTGCTGAACACTGTATTCACCTGCACATCTTGGAGCTCCAGCCCACCTTCATTCCTACTGAACACTGTCCTCACCTATACATCCTGGTGCCCTAGCCCACAGCCACTACTGCTGAACACTGTCCTCACCTACAGCTCCTGGAGCTCCAGGAAACAGTCAATCCTGCTGAATACTGTCCTCACCTACACCTACTGGAGCTCCAGCCCACAGACACTCCTGCTGAACAGTGTCCTCACCTGCACATCCTGGAGCTCCAGGCCACAGTCACTCCTGCTGAGCACTGTCCTCACCTACACATCCTGGATTTCCAGCCCTCAGTCACTCCTGTTGAACACTGTCCTCACGTGCACCTCCTGGATCTCCCAGTCCACAGTTACTCCTGCTGAACACTGTCCTCACGTGCACCACCTGGAGCGCACAGCGCACAGTCACTCCTGCTGAACACTGTCCTCACCTACACCTCCTGGAGCTCCTACCCCACAACCAATCCTGCTGAACACTGTCCTCACCTACACCTCCTGGAGCTCCCAGCTCACAGTATCTCCTGCTGAACACTGTCCTCACCTACACATCCAAGAGCTCCATCACACCGCCAATCCCGCTGAACACTGTCCTCACATGCACCTCCTGGAACTCCCAGGTCACAGTCACTCCTGCTGAACACTGTCCTCACCTGCACCTACTGGAGCTCCCAGCCCACAGCCACTCCTCCTGAACACTATTCTCACCTACACATCCTGGAAACCAGCATTCACTCACTCCTGCTGAACACTGTCCTCACCTATACCTCCTGGAGCACCAGCCCACAGCCACACCTGCTGAACACTGTCCTCACAAATACCTCCTGGAGCTCCAGCACACAGGCACTCCTGCTGAACATTGTCCTCACCTGCGAATCCTGGAGCTCCCAGCCCACAGTCACTACTGGTGAATCCTGTCCTCACCTGCACCTCCTGAAGCTCCCAGCCCACAGTCACTCCTGCTGAACACTGTCCTTACCTGCTCCTCCTGGAATCCAGCCCACAGTCACTCCTGCTGAAAACTGTCCTCACCTACACCTCCTGGAGCTCCAGCCCACAGTCACTCCTGCTGAACACTGCCTCACCTATACCTCCTGGAGTTCAGCCCACAGCCACTCCTGCTGAACACTGTCCTCTCAAATACCTCCTGGAGCTCCAGCAAACAGGCACTCCTGCTCAGCACTGTCCGCACCTGCACCACCTGGAGCTCCCAGCCCACAGTCACTCCTGCTGAACACTATCCTCAACTAAACCTCCTGGAGCTCCAGCCGACACTCATTCCTGCTGAACACTGTATTCACCTGCACATCTTGGAGCTCCAGCCCACCTTCACTCCTACTGAACATTGTCCTCACCTATACATCCTGGCGCCCTAGCGCACAGCCACTACTGCTGAACACTGTCCTCACCTACAGCTCCTGGAGCTCCAGGCAACAGTCAATCCTGCTGAATACTGTCCTCACGTACACCTACTGGAGCTCCAGCGCACAGACACTCCTGCTGAACAGTGTCCTCACCTACACATCCTGGAGCTCCAGGCCACAGTCACTCCTGCTGAGCACTGTCCTCACCTACACATCCTGGATTTCCAGCCCTCAGTCACTCCTGTTGAACACTGTCCTCACGTGCACCTCCTGGATCTCCCAGCCTACAGTTACTCCTGCTGAACACTGTCCTCACGTGCACCACCTGGAGCGCACAGCGCACAGTCACTCCTTCTGAACACGGTCCTCACCTACACCTCCTGGAGCCCCTACCCCACAACCAATCCTGCTGAACACTGTCCTCACCTAAACCTCCTGGAGCTCCAGCCCACAGTCACTCCGGCTGAACACTGTCCTCACCTACAAGTTCTGGAGCTCCCAGCCCACAGTCACTCCTGCTGAACACTGTCCTCACCTGCACCACCTGGAGCTCCCAGCCCACAGTCACTTCTGCTGAACACTGTACTCAGCTACACTTCCTGGAGCTCAGGCCCACAGTCACTCCTGCTGAACACTGTCTCACCTCGAGCTCCTGGAGCTCCCAGCCCACAGTCACTCCTGCTGAACACTGTCCTCACCTGCACTTCCTGAACTCCAACGCACATTTTCTCCTGCTCAGCACTGTCCTCACCTACACATCCTGGATTTCCAGGCCTCAGTCACTCCTGTTGAACACTGTCCTCAGCTACCCCTCCGGGAGCTCCAGCACACAATCACTCCTGCTGAGCACTGTCCCCACCTGTACCTCCTGGAGCTCCCAGCGCACAGTCACTCCTGCTGAACACTGTCCTCACCTACACCTACTGGAGCTCACAGGTCACAGTCACTCCTGCTGAACACTGTCGTCATCTACATCTCCTAGAGCTCCAGCCCACAAACACGCCTGCTGAACACTGTCCTCACCTACACCTCCTGGAACCCCAGCCCACAGTCACTCAGGCCGAACACTGTCCTCACCTACACCTCCTGGAGCTCCAGCACACAGGCACTGCTGCTGAACACTGTCCTCACCTACACCTCCTGGAGCTCCAGCACACAGGCACTGCTGCTGAACACTGTCATCATCTACACCTCGTGCAGCTCCAGCCCATAGTAATTCCTGCTGTACACTGTCCTCACCTACACCTCCTGGAGCTCCCAGCCCACAGTCACTCGTACTGAACACTGTCTTCACCTGCACCTCTTGGAGCTCCAGGCCACAGTCACTCCTGCTGAACACTGTCCTCAGCTACACCTCCTGGATCTCTAGCCCACAGTCATTCCTGCTGAACGCTATATTCAACTGCACCTCCTGGAACTCTAGCCCACCGTCAGTCTTGCTGAACACTGTCCTCACCTGCAACTCCTGGAATTCCCAGGTCACAGTCACTGCTGCTGAACACTGTCCTCACCTACACCTCCTGGACTCCAGCCCACAGTCACTCCTGATGAACACTGTCTTTCCCGGCACCTCCTGGAGCTGCAGGTTACAGTCACTCCTCCTGAACACTGTCCTCACCTACACTTTCTGGAGCTCCAGCTCACAGTCACTCCTGCTGAACACTGTCCTCACCTACACCTCCTGGAGCTCCAGCCCACAGTCACTCCGGCTGAACACTGTCCTCACCTACAACTTTTGGAGCTCCCAGCCCACAGTCACTCCTGCTGAACACTGTCCTCACCTGCACCTCCTGGAGCTCCCAGCCCACAGGCACTTCTGCTGAACACTGTACTCAGCTACACCTCCTGGAGCTCAGGCCCACAGTCACTCCTGCTGAACACTGTCCTCACCTACACCTACTGGAGCTCGCAGGTCACAGCCACTCCTGCTGAACACTGTCCTCACATACATCTCCAGGAGCTCCAGCCCACAAACACGCCTGCTGAACACTGTCCTCACCTACACCTCCTGGAACCCCAGCCCACAGTCACTCAGGCCGAACACTGTCCTCACCTACACCTCCTGGAGGTCCAGCACACAGCCACTCCTGCTGCTGTACACTGTCCTCACCTGCACCTCCTGGAGCTCCAGCACACTGGCACTGCTGCTGAACACTGTCATCATCTACACCTCATGCAGCTCCAGTCCATAGTAATTCCTGCTGTACACTATCCTCACCTAAACCTCCTGGAGCTCCCAGCCCACAGTCACTCCTACTGAACACTGTCCTCACCTGCACCTCTTGGAGCTCCAGGCCACAGTCACTCCTGCTGAACACTGTCCTCACCTACAGCTCCTGGAGCTCCAGGCCACAGTCAATCCTGCTGAATACTGTCCTAACCTACACCTATTGGAGCTCCAGCCCACAGTCACTCCTGCTGAACAATGTCCTCAGCTCCACTACCTGGAGCTCCGGCCCACAGTCACTCCTGCTGAGCACTGTCCTCACCTACACATCCTGGATTTCCAGCCCTCAGTCACTCCTGTTGATCTCCGACCTCAGCTACACCTCCTCGAGCTACAGCACACAGTCACTCCTCCTGAGCCCTGTCCTCACCTGCACCACCTGAAGCGCCCAGCACACAGTCACTCCTGCTGAACACTGTCCTCAACTACACCTCCTAGATCTCAAGCCCATAGTCACTCCTGCTGAACACTGTCCTCACCTGCACCTCCTGAAGCTCCCAGCCCACAGTCACTCTGATGAGCACTGTCCTCACCTGCACCTCCATGGATCTCCAACCCATAGTCCCTCTGGCTGAACACTGTCCTCACCGACACCTCCTGGAGCTCCAGCCCCAGGTAACTCCTGCTGAACACTGTCCTCACCTGCACCTCCTGGAGCTCCCAGTCCCCAGTAACTCCTGCTGAACACTGTCCTCACCTGCACCTCCTGGATCTCCAGGCCACAGTCACTCTGGGTGAACAATGTCCTCAGCTACACCTCCTGGAGCTCCAGCCCACAGAAACTCCTGCTGAACACTGTCATCACCTGCACCACCTGGAGCTCCCAGCCCATAGTCAATCCTGCTGAACACTGTCCTCACCTGCAACTCCTGGAACTCCAGCCCCCAGTCACTCCTGCTTAACACTGTCCTCACCTACACCTCCTGGAGCTCCAGCCAACAGTTAATCCTGATGAACACTGTCCTCATATACACCTCCTAGAGCTCCAGCTCACAGTCACTCCTGCTGAACAATGTCCTCACCTACACCTCCTGGAGCTCCAGCCAACAGTCACTCCTCCTGAACACTGTCCTCACCTACACCTCCTGGAGCTCCAGCCCACAGTCACTCCTACTGAACCGTGTCCTCACCTACACCTCCTGGAGCACCAGCTCACTGTCACCTCTGTTGGACAATGTCATCACCTGCACCTCCAGGAGTTCCAGCCCACAGCCACTCCTCCTGAAAACTATCCTACCTACACTTCCTGGAGCTCCAGCCCACCGTCAGTCCTACTGAACACTGTCCTCACCTGCAACTCCTGGAATCCCAGGTCACAGTCACTCCTGCTGAACACTGTCCTCACCTACACCTCCTGGAACTCCAGCCCACAGTCACTCCTGGTGAACACTATCCTCACCTATATTTCCTGGAGCTCCAGCCCACAGTCAATCCTGCTGATCACTATCCTTACCTGCATCTCCTGGAGCTCTAGGCTACAGTCATTCCTGCTGAACCCTGTCCTCACCTGCGCCGCCTGGAGCTCCAGCCCACAGTTACTCCTGCTGAACACTGTCCTCACCTGCAACTCCTGGAGGTCCAGCCCACAGTCACTCCTGCTGAACACTGTCCTCACCTACACCTTCTGGAGCTCCAGCACACAGTGACTCCTGCTGAACACTGTCCTCACCTGCACCTCCTGGATCTCCAGCCCACAATTAATCCTGTTGAACAGTGTCCTCATCTACACCTTCTGGAGCTCCAGCTCACAGTGACTCCTGCTGAACACTGTCCTCACCTACACCTCCTGGAGCTCCAGTCAACAGTCACTCCTGCTGAACACTGTACTCAGCTACACCTCCTGGAGCTCAGTCCACAGTCACTGCTGCTGAACACTGTCTCACCTACAGCTCCTGGAGATCCCAGCCCACAGTCAATACTGCTAAACACTGTCCTCAACTACAACTCCTGGAGATCCAGCTCACTGTCACCTCTGTTGGACAATGTCATCACCTACACCTCCAGGAGCTCCTGCCCACAGCCACTCCTGCTGAGCACTGTCCTACCTACAACTCCTGGAGCTCCAGCCCACTGTCAGTCCTGCTGAACACTGTCCTCACCTGCAACTCCTGGAATTCACAGTTCACAGTCACTGCTGCTGAACACTGTCCTCACCTACACCTCCTGGAACTCCAGCCCACAGTCACTCCTGATGAACACTATACTCACCTATATCTCCTGGAGCTCCAGCCCACAGTCACTCCTGCTGAACACTGTCCTTACCTGCACCTCCTGGAGCTGCAGGCTACAGTCACTCCTGCTGAACACTGTCCTCACCTGCAACTCCTGGAGCTCCAGCCCACAGTCACTCCTGCTGAACGCTGTCCAAACCTACACCTCGTGGTGCTCCAAGCCTACATTCACTCCTGCTGAACTTAGTCCTCACCTGCACCTTCTGGAGCTCCAGGTCACAGTCACTCCGGCTGAACACTGTCCTCACCTACACCTCCTGGAGCTCCAGCCCACAGTCACTCCGGCTGAACACTGTCCTCACCTACAAGTTCTGGAGCTCCCAGCCCACAGTCACTCCTGCTGAACACTGTCCTCACCTGCACCTCATGGAGCTCCCAGCCCACAGTCAATTCTGCTGAACACTGTACTCAGCTACACCTCCTGGAGCTCCCAGCCCACAGTCAATCCTGCTGAACACTCTCCTCACCTACACCTCCTGGAGATCCATTCAAAAGGCACTCCTGCTGAACACTGTCCTCACATACACCTCCTGGAGCTCCAGCACACAGTCACTCCTGGTGAATATTGTCCAAACCTGCTCTTCCTGGAGCTCCAAGACCACAGTCACTCCTGCTGAACACTGTCCTCACCTGCACTTCCTGAACTCCAACGCACATTTTCTCCTGCTCAGCACTGTCCTCACCTACACATCCTGGATTTCCAGGCCTCAGTCACTCCTGTTGAACAATGTCCTCAGCTACCCCTCCGGAAGCTCCAGCTCACAATCACTCCTGCTGAGCACTGTCCTCACCTGTACCTCCTGGAGCTCCCAGCGCACAGTCACTCCTGCTGAACACTGTCCTCACCTACACCTACTGGAGCTCACAGGTCACAGCCACTCCTGCTGAACACTGTCTTCACCTGCACCTCTTTGAGCTCCAGCACACAGGCACTGCTGCTGAACACTGTCCTCACCTACACCTCCTGGAACCCCAGCCCACAGTCACTCAGGCCGAACACTGTCCTCACCTACACCTCCTGGAGCTCCAGCACACAGGCACTGCTGCTGAACACTGTCCTCACCTACACCTCCTGGAGCTCCCAGCCCACAGTCACTCATACTGAACACTGTCTTCACCTGCACCTCTTGGAGCTCCAGGCCACAGTCACTCCTGCTGAACACTGTCCTCACCTACACCTCCTGGAGCTCTAGCCCACAGTCATTCCTGCTGAACGCTATATTCAACTGCACCTCCTGGAACTCCAGCCCACCGTCAGTCTTGCTGTACACTGTCCTCACCTGCAACTCCTGGAATTCCCAGGTCACAGTCACTGCTGCTGAACACTGTCCTCATCTACACCCCCTGGAACTCCAGCCCACAGTCACTCCTGATGAACACTGTCTTTCCCGGCACCTCCTGGAGCTGCAGGTTACAGTCACTCCTCCTGAACGCTGTCCTCACCTACACTTTCTGGAGCTCCAGCGCACAGTCACTCCTGCTGAACACTGTCCTCACCTGCACCTCCTGAAGCTCCCAGCCCACAGTCACTCTGATGAGCACTGTCCTCACCTGCACCTCCATGGATCTCCAACCCATAGTCACTCTGGCTGAACACTGTCCTCACCGACACCTCCTGGAGCTCCAGCCCCAGGTAACTCCTGCTGAACACTGTCCTCACCTGCTCCTCCTGGAGCTCCCAGCCCCCAGTAACTCCTGCTGAACACTGTCCTCACCTGCACCTCCCGAATCTCTAGGCCACAGTCACTCTGGGTGAACAATGTCCTCAGCTACACCTCCTGGAGCTCCAGCTCACAGAAACTCCTCCTGAACACTGTCGTCACCTGCACTACCTGGAGCTCCCAGCCCATAGTCAATCCTGCTGAACACTGTCCTCACCTGCAACTCCTGGAACTCCAGCCCCCAGTCACTCCTGCTGAACACTGTCCTCACCTACACCTTCTGGAGCTCCAGCTCACAGTGACTCCTGCTGAACACTGTCCTCAACTGCACCTCCTGGAGCTCCAGCCCACAATTAATCCTGCTGAACAGTGTCCTCATCTACACCTTCTGGAGCTCCAGCTCACAGTGACTCCTGCTGAACACTGTCCTCACCTACACCTCCTGGAGCTCCAGTCAACAGTCACTCCTGCTGAACACTGTCCTACCTACAACTCCTGGAGCTCCAGCCCACTGTCAGTCCTGCTGAACACTGTCCTCACCTGCAACTCCTGGAATTCCCAGTTCACAGTCACTTCTGCTGAACACTGTCCTCACCTACACCTCCTGGAACTCCAGCCCACAGTCACTCCTGATGAACACTGTCGCGTCCCCTCTGGCCGCAGAGAGCGACACGGCAAACGTCTGAAGCTTTGGAAGTTTATTGTGCACAGTTTCTTTCCTACGCTTCTCTTACCCCTAGCTTCTGCGCACTCTCAGCTTCCCTTTTCCCAGCTCCTTCCACTCCCGCGTACTCCCTCCTTCCAGTTCCACTCCCGCTGCTGCCGCGGCCGTCGCCGCCGCCGTCGCCGCCGCCGTCGCCGCCGCCGTCGCCGCAGCTTCTTCCGTCCCTTCCTCAGCTTCTGCCCCCTACTCTCCCACCCACCAGGCTTATATACACTTCAACCAATCAGGGGAGAGTACACGAGATAAACGCGGACAGCTGCAGGCACAGGATGGGTACACGAGGGGGGGGCATGCTCTAATCACATCGTTAACTAGCCAATCATTGGAATTCGCTGGTTGTTTACTGTATAGCTGGCCGCTTTTGGCTCAGCGTCAGGCGCCATCTTGACCATGTCTAAGGCTGGGGGCTCTAGAAACCCCGACAGATCCCCCTTCTTTAATATTAAACTAAGGCTCGGGACCGTGTCTGTCTTAGGCTGAGTGGTCAGCATATGTCCTTACCCGTCATCAGAGCCTGCAGAGCATGCTGCAGCTCCTGTCTTAGGTTGGTACACAGCCACCTCCTTCATTACCCGTCTTTGACTACCGATCCAGCATCAAGAGTCATACTAATGGGGGGCTGTCAGCCTTTAGGGCGGTCATGGCCTGATGGAAAATAATTTGATCTCTCTATTGGCTAGCTTGCAGATGCATGCCAAAACGAATGAAGAGAAGAAGGCCAAGGCAGAGGAGTACCACCATAGCTCCTAAGCTTGCCCACTGTTTGACAAATCTATAAACAGAAGAGGAACCTTATAGCCATATTAAATACAGAAACAATATACATCCCAATAGAGTTACAATATGGATAACACAAAACAGCTCTCAGGGAATAAACGCATCCCAGTCCCAAAAGTTCTTGCAAGGTGTCCACTTGTTCTTGTAATGAGTCCATTCTCTGATAGAGTCTCTATGGTCTGCAAGGCTGCAACTGCATTCTCGGCCGAATGATCGTTGTTGTGGTTGTGTCAATGCTGCTACTGCAAGGACTGTGGTGGCAGTGATCACGGCTGTTGCAATGTCAAAGCCTCTTCTGTTTTTTGATAATAGCACTGGCAATTCTATATCTGCAACAGAAACTAGGACTGGTAGGAAGATAGAAATGTGCAAATTGCACAGGTGGCAAAAGAACCATTCCAGTATTGTGAGAGATAGGATACAGTTAGTGAACAGTTAAGAGGTATTATTAGAAATGTTAGTTGGCAGAAACATAAAAAAGAGAGAATACACAAGCTGACGTGGGAGGAAAAGCAATATCACAGCTAGGGTCAGCAGAACGAGTTGCTCTACTCTGGGTCTGATTTGTAGTATGATTCCAATGGCAAAGTGCAGAAATTTCTCCTGTTAAAGCAAAGAAAGGCTAGAAATATCCTTGTCACCAAAAACAGCACGACCTGAAAAATCATCAGTAGAATTGACAGACTTGTAGAGAAATTGGTGAAAAGCAAGAAAAGGAAGGATAAAAAATATGTTAGTCAGAAATGAAAAATATGGCCAGGCTAACAATGGCCCATAGGTTCCGGGTTTGCCTTTCCGTCTGAGTTTTCGTTATTGGAGGAAGGCTCAGACTCGCCATTGTGAGGAGGAGCAGCATCATTTGCATGCTGTAAAACTCTGATTAGCCTTTCTGGAATCCAGACTGGAGTCTGTTGATCCTGTGGGAAAACACAAACAGACCCTCGGACCCAACGAAGGACTGGATCCGGTCCTTTCCAACAACCTGTCAAGATATCTTTCCATTTTGCCCATACTTGAGGAGTATTATGGGGATTATAATGTCGATCAGCTGCAGAATGGCCGTCCCTATCCAGAGTTAAGAAATTTAGAATGAAAAGAACTAAATTAAGTTTATCTTTAGGAGACTTGTAGGAGGCTCCTATTCCCCCTTTTTGTTTATTTAGACAATTTTTTAAAGTAAGATGTGCTCTTTCCACAATGCCCTGTCCCTGAGGATTATAGGGGATGCCAGTGACTGATTGGATGTTAAATGTTTGTAAAAACAACCGGAAGCTTTTGGAAGTATAAGCAGGACCATTATCTGTTTTAATAACTTTAGGTATGCCCCAGCCAGCAAATGCTTGTAGGCAGTGTTGAATGACATCTTTTACCTTTTCTCCAGAATGAGCAGAAGCCATAATGACCCCTGAAGCAGTGTCTACTGACACATGTACATACTTAACAGTACCAAATTCAGAAATATGGGTTACATCCATCTGCCAAATATGACCAGGTAGCAGTCCCCTGGGGTTAATTCCAAAGGATTGTACTGGGATTAAAGGAGCACAATGTTGACAATTTTTTACTATTTGTCGAGCCATACATTTAGATATAGGAAATTTTCTGCTCAAAGTAGTGGAATTTACATGAAATTTTTCATGAAAGAGTTTTGCTTGTTCCTCTATGGAAAAAACAAAAATTGATTTGGTGGCCATATCTACCAAGTCATTAGCATTGGCCAAGGGTCCTGGTAAATTAGAATGAGCTCTAATATGTCCTACATAGAATAGATGTTTACGCTGTAGGATAAGGTTTTGTAGCGTAGTAAAATAAGAAGCTACAGTGGACATAGAAGAAATATGAGGTACCGTTTCAAGAACCTGTAAAGCGTTAACGATATATAAGCTATCAGATAGAAGATTGAATGGCTGATTATCTGCTAATTTAAAGGCTAATATTACAGCTGCAAGTTCAGCAACCTGTGCGGAGTTGGGCGGAACTATTATGGTGTGAAGTTGTTTACCGATAAGTACTGCACCTACTCCATTTTTGGAGCCATCAGTAAAAATGGTCACACAGTCTTTAAGAGGCTGGACACTAGTCACTCTTGGAAAAACTATGGGGGTATTTTTACAGAATTGAATCCAGGGATGTTGGGGATAATGGTTATCGAACTGAGCTAAAGTGGAACAATATAATACTGACCAATCATCATCATTATTAATTAACCATTTAATTTGCTGAGTGGAATAAGGAGTTATAATAATAGACGGATGGATTCCAAAAACAGTAATGCAAGATTCTATTCCCTTGAATATTACCTGGGCAATAGCTTGGGGATATGATTGCAATGTTTTAGCCGGAGAGCTAGGGAGATTTATACTTTGCAAAGGTCCTCCTTGCCAAACTATGCCAAAAGGGGTATGTTTCTCCGAGATTATGATTAAACTTAATGGTTGAGTAGGATCACAACGATCAACGTAACACTGCTGAAGTCTATTCTCTACTAGCTGTAAGGATATCCGTGCTTCAGGAGTAAGTTTCCTAGGGGAATTCAAGTCAGGATTACCTTTTAATATATCGAATAAAGGTTTTAATTCCCCTGTAGATAATTTTAAATAGGATCTGATCCAGTTAATGTCACCTAAGAGTTTCTGAAAATCGTTCAAGGTATTCAATTGATCTGTCCTGATGGTCAACCTTATTGGTCTGACTGTAGTAGCAGTGAGCTTTGTACCCAGATATTCTTGGATCTCCTCTAATTGTAATTTTTCAGGGGATATCGTTAGTCCTCTCCTTTCTAATGCTTGAGTCATAAATTGTAATGCTTCTAACAAAACTTCTTTTTCTGGATGGCAAATAAGTATGTCGTCCATATAGTGATAAATCAACAGTCTCTTAAACTTTTGTCTAGTAGTTGTTAACGCTTTATCTACGTATATTTGACATATAGTAGGACTGTTAGCCATACCTTGAGGCAGCACAGTCCATTCGAATCTCTGGTCAGGCTGAGTGTGATTAAGAGAGGGCAAAGTAAAGGCAAATCTCCAACAATCATTTTTGTGTAAGGGTATAGAGAAAAAGCAATCTTTTAAATCCAGAATAATAGTAGGCCAATTTTTTGGTAGTGCAGTGACAAGAGGGAGTCCACATTGGACGGGTCCCATAGGGTACATTTGTTCGTTTATGGCTCTTAAATCATGTAATAACCTCCATTTTCCTGATTTTTTCTTTGTTAAGAATATTGGAGTATTCCAAGGAGAGGTAGAATGTTGTAAATGACCTGCTTGTACCTGCTCTTGTACTAACTTATGAGCTGCCTCTAGCTTTTCTTTTGTTAGGGGCCACTGTGGAATCCAGCGAGGCTTATCATCTTTCCATATTATAGGGATTGATGGTTTATCAGTGGCCCCTAGGAAAAACCCAATCCATGAGAATCATTTTTTGGTGGAGGTAAAGGCAGTGGTTGGGTAGATCCTTGGCTATGTCTTCCTAATCCTTTTTTATCATCATAATTCATATTTTGTAACATATTTCTTACAGGAGTCCCTTGGTAAATCTGGTCAGTGGTGAGTTTCATATCCATTTGCTGCAGGACATCTCGTCCCCATAGGCTAATAGGAACATTACAGACATATGGTTGAAATATTCCTGTGTGTCCCTCTGTATCTTTCCACGATAATGAGGAAGCACTTTGATTGGGGCTCTCTGCTACTCCTAAGCCTCTCAAGCTCTGAGCTGCTGTGATCAATGGCCAGTGCTTTGGCCAGACCATTGCACTGATAATACTTTTGTCTGCTCCCGTATCTAATAAACCTGTAAATTCCATATTTCCCACTTTTAATTTTAGGAGGGGCCTCTGTCCCATATCCATAGTAAGGTTTATTAAAGTGGTTCCTGTTGATCCAAAACCTCCTTGTCTTTTATTTGTATTTTCACTGGGCCACAAGGAATGTCGACTGGGCAATATAAGCATTTGTGCAATGCGATCCCCTGGAGAGATGACCGTAATTCCTTTTGGTGAAGAGACCAAGGCTTTTATTTGTCCAGTGAAATCAGGATCAATAACCCCTGGGTGTACTATAAGTCCTTTTAGTGTTGAGGAACCTCTACCTAGTAATAGTCCTACACTGTTCTGTGGGATTTTTTCATGCCAGTCGGTATCAATCATCTGCACCCCCATATCTGGGGTTAATATGAGCCTGGAGGTGGCACAGATGTCCAATCCTGCACTCCCTGAGGTGGCTCTGCGCTCCCCTTCTCTGTGGGAGGATACCACCGTCGGGGAACTTGTTGAATTACCCCGTATATTTGTTGCGGGCCCCGGGGAGGGCCCTGTCTCCCGTTTTTTTTTTTGAAGTTCAGGATTCAACCCTAGGAAATTATCCTCCCTATCTCTAATAGGCTGACAGGCACTTTTCCGATGACTTCCTCTTCTGCATCTTGGACATAGCCCTGGGGCATAAGGTGTAACAGATTTTACTATAGTTATCTCTTATCTTTTGTTAGAGCATTATCTCCTTGCTGCTGATTTTGTGCATCTATTGAAATGTATTGGTCTTCTCCTATTAACATTTCTATCGGGAAACCTTGCCACTATGTTTCTGCAAGCAGTTTCAACAGCTATTTCTTGCCACTGAGCTTCCCCAATTAGCCATTATTCTCCAGATAACACTGCTCTGCATAGCTGTCTCCAATAGTCTTAACTGCCTCTTTAAAGTTTTTCTAATGGTTGATGGTATCTCCATTTGCTCCTCAAATACGGGCAGGTTCTACAAATTTTGAAGCTCTTTTTATTAGGCTTAGGTTTCTCCTACCTTTTTCCCTTGTTCTTAAGTTTTCACTACCACTTGGTTATTTATTTTTGGGGGGTTCTTTATGTTAAACTTAATTCCCTTTTTTCCCTTGTTCTTAGATTTTTTGAGCAATTATTTTCTAGGTCACCACCACTCAATTTTTACTATTAAACCCTGTTCATGAAGATCCCCCTTGTGGCACACTAAGCGGCTTTTCTTACTTTGGCTGGTTTTTGTTTTTTTTTTTTTTTTTTTTTTCAATGGCTCCCATTGTTTTTTAATGGTTCCCTGAGGGGTTACTGCATTCAGACCCTATTGTTACTAATTTGAATAGCTTTAGTTATGGCAATTACAATAACAGTGGCCTAGCTGCCAGGAGCAAGGAGATTGCTGAAAGGAAAACTATCAAGTGCGCATTAAAATTTTTATAGCGGCTTTTCACGTAGGACCGCTTCAAACGTGTTTCTACTTTCACTTTAATTAGACCGCGTTCCACGCGCCAGGACCGCTAATGGCGTGTCCCGATACCGGACCACCTTCCGTGTGTCCTTATTTTTATTTTAATTGGACCGCATTCCGCGTGCCCCCAGGACCGCTGATAGCGTGTCCTGATACCCTTTAACTGGACCGCATTCCGCGTATCCGGATAGTCGCTATACCGCGAACGTCGAGGCGCCTCTCCTTTACCTGTTTACCTTTTTTTTTTTGACTTCTTTATAACCGGTTTAGCTTGTTAAAAGATTTTAAGATATCTTACCTTGTCCCTTTTATCCTCCCGGGTTTCGGCACCAGCTGTCGCGTCCCCTCTGCCCGCAGAGAGAGACACGGCAAACGTCTGAAGCTTTGGAAGTTTATTGTGCACAGTTTCTTTCCTACGCTTCTCTTACCACTAGCTTCTGCGCACTCTCAGCTTCCCTTTTCCCAGCTCCTTCCACTCCCGCGTACTCCCTCCTTCCAGTTCCGCTCCCGCTGCTGCCGCGGCCGTCGCCGCGGCCGTCGCCGCCGCCGTCGCCGCAGCTTCTTCCGTCCCTTCCTCAGCTTCTGCCCCCTACTCTCCCACCCACCAGGCTTATATACACTTCAACCAATCAGGGGAGAGTACACAAGATAAACGCGGACAGCTGCAGGCACAGGATGGGTACACGAGGGGGGGCATGCTCTAATCACATCGTTAACTAGCCAATCATTGGAATTCGCTGGTTGTTTACTGTATAGCTGGCCGCTTTTGGCTCAGCGTCAGGCGCCATCTTGACCATGTCTAAGGCTGGGGGCTCTAGAAACCCCGACAAACACTATTCTCACCTATATCTCCTGGAGCTCCAGCCCACAGACACTCCTGCTGAACACTGTCCTTACCTGCACCTCCTGGAGCTGCAGGCTACAGTCACTCCTGCTGAACACTGTCCTCACCTGCAGCGCCTGGAGCTCCAGCCCACAGTT
This sequence comes from Sciurus carolinensis, assembly GCF_902686445.1. Classification (NCBI taxonomy): domain Eukaryota; kingdom Metazoa; phylum Chordata; class Mammalia; order Rodentia; family Sciuridae; genus Sciurus; species Sciurus carolinensis. The sequence goes on from NC_062227.1 coordinate 1,875,707, forward strand.
ACTTCTGCTGAACTCTGTCCTCACCTGCAACTCCTGGAGCTCCAGCCCACAATTAATCCTGCTGAACAGTGTCCTCATCTACACCTTCTGGAGCTCCAGCTCACAGTAACTCCTGCTGAACACTGTCCTCACCTATAACTCCTGGAGCTCCAGTCAACAGTCACTCCTGCTGAACACTGTACTCAGCTACACCTCCTGGAGCTCAGTCCACAGTCACTGTTGCTGAACACTGTCTCACCTACAGCTCCTGGAGATCCCAGCCCACAGTCAATACTGCTGAACACTGTCCTCAACTACAACTCCTGGAGCACCAGCTCACTGTCACCTCTGTTGGACAATGTCATCACCTACACCTCCAGGAGCTCCAGCCCACAGCCACTCCTGCTGAACACTGTCCTACCTACAACTCCTGGAGCTCCAGCCCACTGTCAGTCCTGCTGAACACTGTCCTCACCTGCAACTCCTGGAATTCCCAGGTCATAGTCACTCCTGCTGAACACTGTCCTCACCTACACCTCCTGGAACTCCAGCCCACAGTCACTCCTGATGAACACTATCCTCACCTATATCTCCTGGAGCTCCAGCCCACAGTCACTCCTGCTGAACACTGTCCTTACCTGCACCTCCTGGAGCTGCAGGCTACAGTCACTCCTGCTGAACACTGTCCTCACCTGCACCGCCTGGAGCTCCAGCCCACAGTTACTCCTGCTGAACTCTGTCCTCACCTGCAACTCCTGGAGCTCCAGCCCACAGTCACTCCTGCTGAACGCTGTCCAAACCTACACCTCGTGGTGCTCCAAGCCTACATTCACTCCTGCTGAACTTAGTCCTCACCTGCACCTCCTGGAGCTCCAGCCCACAATCACTCCTGCTGAACACTGTCCTCACCTACATCTTCTGGAGCTCCAGCTCACAGTCACTCCTGCTGAACACTGTCCTCACCTAAACCTCCTGGAGCTCCAGCCCACAGTCACTCCGGCTGAACACTGTCCTCACCTACAAGTTCTGGAGCTCCCAGCCCACAGTCACTCCTGCTGAACACTGTCCTCACCTGCACCTCATGGAGCTCCCAGCCCACAGTCACTTCTGCTGAACACTGTACTCAGCTACACCTCCTGGAGCTCAGACCCACAGTCACTCCTGCTGAACACTGTCTCACCTCGAGCTCCTGGAGCTCCCAGCCCACAGTCAATCCTGCTGAACAGTGTCCTCACCTACACCTCCTGCAGATCCATTCAAAAGGCACTCCTGCTGAACACTGTCCTCACATACACCTCCTGGAGCTCCAGCACACAGTCACTCCTGGTGAATATTGTCCAAACCTGCTCTTCCTGGAGCTCCAAGCCCACATCACTCCTGCTGAACACTGTCCTCACCTGCACTTCCTGAACTCCAACGCACATTTTCTCCTGCTCAGCACTGTCCTCACCTACACATCCTGGATTTCCAGGCCTCAGTCACTCCTGTTGAACACTGTCCTCAGCTACCCCTCCGGGAGCTCCAGCACACAATCACTCCTGCTGAGCACTGTCCTCACCTGTACCTCCTGGAGATCACAGGTCACAGCCACTCCTGCTGAACACTGTCGTCATCTACATCTCCTGGAGCTCCAGCCCACAAACACGCCTGCTGAACACTGTCCTCACCTACACCTCCTGGAACCCCAGCCCACAGTCACTCTGGCCGAACGCTGTCCTCACCTACACCTCTTGGAGCTCCAGCACACAGGCACTGCTGCTGAACACTGTCCTCACCTGCACCTCCTGGAGCTCCAGCACACAGGCACTGCTGCTGAACACTGTCATCATCTACACCTCGTGCAGCTCCAGGCCATAGTAATTCCTGCTGTACACTGTCCTCACCTACACCTCCTGGAGCTCCCAGCCCACAGTCACTCGTACTGAACACTGTCTTCACCTGCACCTCTTGGAGCTCCAGGCCACAGTCACTCCTGCTGAACACTGTCCTCACCTACACCTCCTGGAGCTCTAGCCCACAGTCATTCTTGCTGAACGCTATATTCAACTGCACCTCCTGCAACTCCAGCCCACCGTCAGTCCTGCTGAACACTGTCCTCACCTGCAACTCCTGGAATTCCCAGGTCACAGTCACTGCTGCTGAACACTGTCCTCACCTACACCTCCTGGAACTCCAGCCCACAGTCACTCCTTATGAACACTGTCTTTCCCGGCACCTCCTGGAGCTGCAGGTTACAGTCACTCCTCTTGAACACTGTCCTCATCTACACTTTCTGGAGCTCCAAGTCACAGTCACTCCTGCTGAACACAGTCCTCATCTACACCTCCTGGAGCTCCAGCCCACAGTTACTCAGGCTGAACACTGTCCTCACCTACAAGTTCTGGAGCTCCCAGCCCACAGTCACTCCTGCTGAACACTGTCCTCACCTGCACCTCCTGGAGCTCCCAGCCCACAGGCACTTCTGCTGAACACTGTACTCAGCTACACCTCCTGGAGCTCAGGCCCACAGTCACTCCTGCTGAACACTGTCCTCACCTACACCTACTGGAGCTCGCAGGTCACAGCCACTCCTGCTGAACACTGTCCTCACATACATCTCCTGGAGCTCCAGCCCACAAACATGCCTGCTGAACACTGTCCTCACCTACACTTCCTGGAACCCCAGCCCACAGTCACTCAGGCCGAACACTGTCCTCACCTACACTTTCTGGAGCTCGCAGGTCACAGCCACTCCTGCTGAACACTGTCCTCACATACATCTCCTGGAGCTCCAGCCCACAAACATGCCTGCTGAACACTGTCCTCACCTACACTTCCTGGAACCCCAGCCCACAGTCACTCAGGCCGAACACTGTCCTCACCTACACCTCCTGGAGGTCCAGCACACAGCCACTCCTGCCGCTGTACACTGTCCTCACCTGCACCTCCTGGAGCTCCAGCACACTGGCACTGCTGCTGAACACTATCATCATCTACACCTCGTGCAGCTCCAGCCCATAGTAATTTCTGCTGTACACTATCCTCACCTACACCTCCTGGAGCTCCCAGCCCACAGTCACTCCTACTGAACACTGTCTTCACCTGCACCTCTTGGAATTCCAGCCCACAGTCACTCCTGCTGCTGAACACTATCCTCACTTACCACTCTGGAGCTCCAGCCCACAGTCACTCCTGCTGAACAATGTCCTCACCTACACCTCCTGGAGCTCCAGCCAACAGTCACTGCTCCTGAACACTGTCCTCACCTACACCTCCTGGAGCTCCAGCCCACAGTCACTCCTACTGAACCGTGTCCTCACCTACACCTCCTGGAGCACCAGCTCACTGTCACCTCTGTTGGACAATGTCATCACCTACAACTCCAGGAGTTCCAGCCCACAGCCACTCCTCCTGAAAACTATCCTACCTACACTTCCTGGAGCTCCAGCCCACCGTCAGTCCTACTGAACACTGTCCTCACCTGCAACTCCTGGAATCCCAGGTCACAGTCACTCCTGCTGAACACTGTCCTCACCTACACCTCCTGGAACTCCAGCCCACAGTCACTCCTGGTGAACACTATCCTCACCTATATTTCCTGGAGCTCCAGCCCACAGTCAATCCTGCTGATCACTATCCTTACCTGGATCTCCTGGAGCTCTTGGCTACAGTCATTCCTGCTGAACCCTGTCCTCACCTGCACCGCCTGGAGCTCCAGCCCACAGTTACTCCTGCTGAACACTGTCCTCACCTGCAACTCCTGGAGGTCCAGCCCACAGTCACTCCTGCTGAACACTGTCCTCACCTACACCTTCTGGAGCTCCAGCTCACAGTGACTCCTGCTGAACACTGTCCTCACCTACACCTCCTGGAGCTCCAGTCAACAGTCACTCCTGCTGAACACTGTACTCAGCTACACCTCTTGGAGCTCAGGCCCACAGTCACTCCTGCTGAACACTGTCTCACCTACAGCTCCTGGAGATCCTAGCCCACAGTCACTTCTTATGAACACTGTACTCACCTACACCTCCTGGAGCTCAGGCCCACAGTCACTCCTGCTGAACACTGTCTCACCTACAGCTCCTGGAGCTGCCAGCCCATAGTCAATACTGCTGAACACTGTCCTCAAGTACAACTCCTGGAGCTCCAGCCCACAGCCACTCAGTACGAACACTGTCCTCACCTACACCTCCTGGAGCTCCAGCACACAGTCACTCCTGGTGAACCCTGTACTCACCTGCACATCCTGGAGCTCCCAGCCACATCACTCCTGGTGAATATTGTCCAAACCTGCACTTCCTGGAGATCCCAGGCCACAGTCACTCCTGCTGAACACTATACTCACCTGAACTTCCTGAACTTTAGCTCACATTTTCTCCTGCTCAGCACTGTCCTCACCTACACATCCTGGATTTCCTGGCCTCAGTCACTCCTGTTGAACACTATCCTCAGCCACCGCTCCTGGAGCTCAAGCACACAATCACTCCTGCTGAGCACTGTCCTCACCTGTACCTCCTGGAGCTCCCAGCGCACAGTCACTCCTGCTGAACACTGTCCTCACCTACACCTCCTGGAACTCACAGGTCATAGCCACTCTTGCTGAACACTGTCCTCACCTACACTTCCTGGAACCCCAGCCCACAGTCACTCAGGCTGAACACTGTCCTCACCTATGTGTCCTGGATCTCTAGCCCACAGCCACTCAGGCCGAACACTGTCCTCACCTACACCTCCAGAAGCTCTAGCCCACAGCCACTCAGGCTGAACACTGTCCTCACCTACATCTCCTGGAGCTCCAGCTCACAGCACCTCTTGCTGAACACTGTCCTCACCTACACCTCCTGGACGTCCAGCCCACAGCCACTCCTGCTGCTGTACACTGTCCTCACCTGCACCTCCTGGAGCTCCAGCACACAGGCACTGCTGCTGAACACTGTCATCATCTACACCTCGTGCAGCTCCAGCCCATATTAATTCCTGCTGTACACTGTCCTCACCTACACCTCCTGGAGCTCCCAGCCCACAGTCACTCCTACTGAACACTATCTTCACCGACCCCTCCAGGAGTTCCAGCCCACAGCCACTCCTGCTGAACACTGTGCTCACCTACACCTCCTGGAGCTCTAACCCACAGTCACTCCTGATGAACACTGTCCTCATATACACCTCCTGGAGCTCCAGCCCACAGTCACTCCTACTGAACCGTGTCGTCACCTACACCTCCTGGAGCACCAGCTCACTGTCACCTCTGTTGGACAATGTCATCACCTACACCTCCAGGAGCTCCAGCCCACAGCCACTCCTCCTGAAACTGTCCTACCTACACTTCCTGGAGCTCCAGCCCACCGTTAGTCCTACTGAACACTGTCCTCACATGCAACTCCTGGAATTCCCAGGTCACAGTCACTCCTGCTGAACACTGTCCTCACCTACACCTCCTGGAACTCCAGCCCACAGTCACTCCTGGTGAACACTATCCTCACCTATATTTCCTAGAGTTCCAGCCCACAGTCAATCCTGCTTATCACTATCCTTACCTGCACCTCCTGGAGCTCTAGGCTACAGTCATTGCGGCTGAACACTGTCCTCACCTGCACCTCCTGGAGCTCCAGCCCAGAATTAATCCTGCTGAACCGTGTCTTCATCTACACCTTCTGGAGCTCCAGCTCACAGTGACTCCTGCTGAACACTGTCCTCACCTACACCTCCTGGAGCTCCAGTCAACAGTCACTCCTGCTGAACACAGTACTCAGCTACACCTCCTGGAGCTCAGGCCCACAGTCACTCCTGCTGAACATGTCTCACCTACAGCTCCTGGAGATCCAAGCCCACAGTCACTTCTGCTGAACACTGTACTCAGCTACACCTCCTGGAGCTCAGGCCCACAGTCACTCCTGCTGAACACTGTCTCACCTACAGCTCCTGGAGCTCCCAGCCCATTGTCAATACTGCTAAACACTCTCCTCAACTACACCTCCTGGAGCTCCAGCCCACAGCCACTCAGTACGAACACTGTCCTCACCTACAGCTCCTGGAGCTCCAGCGCACAGTCACTCCTGGTGAATATTGTCCAAACGTGCACTTCCTGGAGATCCCAGCCCACAGTCACTCCTGCTGAACACTGTCCTCACCTGCACTTCCTGAACTCCAGCCCACATTTTCTCCTGCTTAGCACTGTCCTCACCTACACATCCTGGATTTCCAGGCCTCAGTCACTCCTGTTGAACACTGTCCTCAGGCACCCCTCCGGGAGCTCCAGCACACAATCACTCCTGCTGAGCACTGTCCTCACCTGTACCTCCGGGAGCTCCCAGCGCACAGTCACTCCTGCTGAACACTGTCCTCACCTACACCTCCTGGAACTCGCAGGTCACAGCCACTCCTGCTGAACACTGTCCTCACCTACATCTCCTGGAGCTCCAGCCCACAGTCACTCCTACTGAACACTGTCCTCACCTACATCTCCTGGAACTCCAACCCACAGTCACTGCTGCTGAACACTGTCCTCACCTACACCTCCTGGAGGTCCAGCACACAGCCACTCCTGCTGCTGTACATTGTACTCACCTGCACCTCCTGGAGCTCCAGCACACAGGCACTGCTGCTGAACACTGTCATCATCTACACCTCCTGCAGCTCCAGCCCATAGTAATTCCTGCTGTACACTGTCCTCACCTACACCTCCAGGAGTTCCCAGCCCACAATCACTCCTACTGAACATTGTCTTCACCTGCACCTCTTGGAGCTCCAGGCCCCAGTCACTCCTGCTGAACACTGTCCTCACCTACACCTCCTGGAGCTCCAGCCCACAGTCATTCCTGCTGAACACTGTCTTCACCTGCACCTCTTGGTGCTCCCAGCCCACCTTCACTCCTACTGAACACTGTCCTCACCAATACTTCCTGGCGCCCTATCGTACAGCCACTCCTGCTGAACACAGTCGTCTCCTACAGCTCCTGGATCTCCCAGCCCACAGTCAATCCTGCTGAATACTGTCCTAACCTACACCTATTGGAGCTCCAGCCCACAGTCACTCCTGCTGAGCACTGTCCTCACCTACACATTCTGGATTTCCAGCCCTCAGTCACTCCTGTTGAACTCTGTCCTTAGCTACACCTCCTGGAGCTGCAGCACACAGTCACTCCTGCTGAGCACTGTCCTCACCTGCACCACCTAGAGCTCCCAGCCCACAGTCACTCCTGCTGAACACTGTCCTCAAATACACCTCCTAGAGCTCAAGCCCATAGTCACACCTGCTGAACACTGTCCTCATCTGCACACCCTGGAGCTCCCAGCCCAGGTTCTCTCCTGCTGAACAGTTTCCTCATCTGCAACTCCTGAAGCTCCCAGCCCACAGTCACTCTCATGAGCACTGTCCTCACCTACACCTCCTGGATCTCCAACCCACAGTCACTCCTGCTGAACACTGTCGTCACCTACACATCCTGGAACTCGCAGGTCACAGCCACTCCTGCTGAACACTGTCGTCACCTACACATCCTGGATTTCCAGGCCTCAGTCACTCCTGTTGAACACTGTCCTCAGCTACCCCTCCCGGAGCTCCAGCACACAATCACTCCTGCTGAGCACTGTCCTCACCTGTACCTCCTGGAGCTCCCAGCCCACAGTCACTCCTGCTGAACACTGTCCTCACCTACACCTCCTGGAACTCGCAGGTCACAGCCACTCCTGCTGAACACTGTCCTCACCTACACCTCTTGGAGCTCCAGCACACAGCCACTCCTGCTGCTGTACATTGTACTCACCTGCACCTCCTGGAGCTCCAGCACACTGGCACTGCTGCTGAACACTGTCATCATCTACACTTCCTGCAGCTCCAGCCCATAGTAATTCCTGCTGTACACTGTCCTCACCTACACCTCCAGGAGTTCCCAGCCCACAATCACTCCTACTGAACACTGTCTTCACCTGCACCTCTTGGAGCTCCAGGCCACAGTCACTCCTGCTGAACACTGTCCTCACCTACACCTCCTGGAGCTCCAGCCCACAGTCATTCCTGCTGAACACTGTCCTCACCTACACCTCCTGGAGCTCCAGCCCACATTCACTCCTACTGAACACTGTCCTCACCAATACTTCCTGGGGCCCTAGCGTACAGCCACTCCTTCTGAACACAGTCCTCACCTACAGCTCTTGGAGCTCCCAGCCCTCAGTCAATCCTGCTGAATACTGTCCTAACCTACACCTATTGGAGCTCCAGCCCACAGTCACTCCTGCTGAACAATGTCCTCAGCTCCACTACCTGGAGCTCTGGCCCACAGTCACTCCTGCTGAGCACTGTCCTCACATGCACCACCGGGAGCACCCAGCCCACAGTCACTCCTGCTGAACACTGTCTCACCTACAGCTCCTGGAGCTCCCAGCCCACAGTGAATCCTGCTGAACACTGTCCTCACCTACACCTCCTGGAGCTCCATTCCACAGGCACTCCTGCTGAACACTGTCCTCACATACACCTTTGGAGCTCCAGCCCACAGGCACTCCTGCTGAACACTGTCCTCACATACACCTCCTGGAGCTCCAGCACACAGTCACTCCTGGTGAACCCTATACTCACCCGCACATCCTGGAGCTCCCAGCCCACAGTCACTCCTGGTGAATATTGTCCAAACCTGCTCTTCCTGGAGATCCCAGCCCACAGTCACTCCTGCTGAACACTGTCCTCACCTGCACTTCCTGAACTCCAGCCGACATTTTCTCCTGCTCAGCACTGTCCTCACCTATACATCCTGGATTTCCAGGCCTCAGTCACTCCTGTTGAACACTGTCCTCATCTACCACTCCTGGAGCTCCAGCACACAATCACTCCTGCTGAACACTGTCCTAACCTGCACACCCTGGAGCTCCCAGCCCACAGTCTCTCCTGCTGAACACTGTCCTCCTCTGCACTTCCTGAAGCTCCCAGCCCACAGTCACTCTCATGAGCACTGTCCTCACCTGCACCTCCATGGATCTCCAACCCATAGTCACTCTGGTTGAACACTGTCCTCACCGACACCTCCTGGAGCTCCAGCCCACAGTCACTCATGCTGAACACTGTCCTCACTTGCACCTCCTGGAGTTCCCAGCCCACATTCACTCCTGCTAAACACTGTCCTCACTGAACCTCCTGGAGCTCCAGCACACAGTCAATCCTGCTGAAACCTGTCCACACTTACAACTCCTCGAACTCCAGCCCGCAGTCACTCCTGCTGAACTGTGTCCTCACATACACCTCCTGGAGCTCCAGCTCACTGTCACCTCTGTTGGACAATGTCATCACCTACACCTCCAGGAGCTCCAGCCCACAGCCACTCCTGCTGAACACTGTCCTACCTACACCTCCTGGAGCTCCAGCCCACCGTCAGTCCTGCTGAACACTGTCCTCACCTGCAACTCCTGGAATTCCCAGGTCACAGTCACTGCTGCTGAACACTGTCCTCACCTACACCTCCTGGAACTCCAGCCCACAGTCACTCCTGATGAACACTATCCTCACCTATATTTCCTGGAGCTCCAGCCCACAGCCACTCCTCCTGAACACTGTCCTTACCTGCACCTCCTGTAGCTGCAGGCTACAGTCACTCCTGCTGAACACTGTCCTCACCTGCACCGCCTGGAGCTCCAGCCCACAGTTACTCCTGCTGAACTCTGTCCTCACCTGCAACTCCTGGAGCTCCAGCCCACAGTCACTCCTGCTGAACACTGTCCAAACCTACACCTCGTGGTGCTCCAAGCCTACATTCACTCCTGCTGAACACTGTCCTCACCTGCACCTCCTGGAGCTCCAGCCCACAATCACTCCTGCTGAACACTGTCCTCACCTACACCTTCTGGAACTCCAGCTCACAGTCACTCCTGCTGAACACTGTCCTCACCTACACCTTCTGGAGCTCCAGCTCACAGTCACTCCTGCTGAACACTGTCCTCACGTATACCTCCTGGAGCTCCAGCCCACAGTCACTCCGGCTGAACACTGTCCTCACCTACAACTCCTGGAGGTCCAGCCCACAGCCACTCCTGCTGCTGTACACTGTCCTCACCTGCACCTCCTGGAGCTCCAGCACACAGGCACTGTTGCTGAACACTGTCCTCACCTGAACCTCCTGGAGCTCCAGCCCACAGTCAGTCCTGCTGAAACCTGTCCACACTTACAACTCCTCGAACTCCAGCCCACAGTCACTCCTGCTGAACTGTGTCCTCACCTACACCTCCTGGAGCTCCAGCTCACTGTCACCTCTGTTGGACAATGTCATTACCTACACCTCCAGGAGCTCCAGCCCAAAGCCACTCCTGCTGAACACTGTCCTACCTACACCTCCTGGAGCTCCAGCACACCATCAGTTCTGCTGAACACTGTCCTCACCTGCAACTCCTGAATTCCCAGGTACACACTGCTGCTGAACACTGTCCTCACCTATACTCCTGGAACTCCAGCCCCACAGTCACTCCTGATGAACACTATCCTCACCTATATTTCCTGGAGTTCCAGCCCACAGTCACTCCTCCTGAACACTGTCCTTACCTGCACCTCCTGTAGCTGCAGGCTACAGTCACTCCTGCTGAACACTGTCCTCACCTGCACCGCCTGGAGCTCGAGCCCACAGTTATTCCTGCTGAACTCTGTCCTCACCTGCAACTCCTGGAGCTCCAGCCCACAGTCACTCCTGCTGAACACTGTCAAAACCTACACCTCGTGGTGCTCCAAGCCTACATTCACTCCTGCTGAACACTGTCTTCACCTGCTACTCCTGGAGCTCCAGCCCACAATCACTCCTGCTGATCACTGTCCTCACCTACACCTTCTGGAGCTCCAGCCACAGTCACTCCTGCTGAACACTGTCCTCACCTACACCTCTTGGAGCTCCAGCCCACAGTCACTCCGGCTGAACACTGTCCTCACCTACAATTTCTGGAGCTCCCACCCCACAGTCACTCCTGCTGAACACTGTCCTCACCTGCACCTCCTGGAGCTCCAGCCCACAGAAGCTCATGCTGAACACTGTCTCACCTACAGCTCCTGGAGCTCGCAGCCTACAGTCACTCCTGCTGAACACTGTCCTCACCTGCACCGCCTGGAGCTCCAGCCCACAGTTACTCCTGCTGAACTCTGTCCTCACCTGCACCTCCTGGAGCTCCCAGCCCACAGTTACTCCTGCTGAACCCTGTCCTCACCTACACCTACTGGAGCTCGCAGGTCACAGCCACCTCTGCTGAACACTGTCCTCACCTACATCTCCTGGAGCTCCAGCCCACAAACACGCCTGCTGAACCCTGTCCTCACCTACACCTACTGGAGCTCGCAGGTCACAGCCACCTCTGCTGAACACTGTCCTCACCTACACCTCCTGGAGCTCCAGCTCACAGCCACTCTTGCTGAACACTGTCCTCACCTGCACCTCCTGGAGGTCCAGCACACAGCCACTCCTGCTGCTGTACACTGTCTTCACCTGCACCTCCTGGAGCTCCAGCACACAGGCACTGCTGCTGAACACTGTCATCATCTACACCTCGTGCAGCTCCAGCCCATAGTAATTCCTGCTGTACACTGTCCTCACCTACACCTCCTGGAGCTCCCAGCCCACAGTCACTCCTACTGAACACTGTCTTCACCTACCCCTCCAGGAGCTCCAGCCCATAGCCACTCCTGCTGAACACTGTCCTCACCTACACATCCTGGAGCTCCAGCACACAGGCACTGCTGCTGAACACTGTCCTCACCTACACCTCATGGGGCTCCAGCCAACAGTCACTCCTGCTGAACACTGTCCTCACCTACACCTCATGGGGCTCCAGCCAACAGTCACTCCTGCTGAACACTGTCCTCACCTACACCTCATGGGGCTCCAGTCAACAGTCACTCCTGCTGTACACTGTCCTCACCTACACCTCCTCGAGCCCCAGCCTACTGTCCCTCCTGCTGAACACTGTGCTCACCTGCACCTCTGGAGCTCCCATGTCACAGTCACTCCTGCTGCTGAGCAGTGTCCTGTCCTGCACCTCATGATTTTCCCTTTCCTGACTGCCGTCGCCTTCTTCTGTTTCCTGTCTGTGCATGTTTTACCCTGAGGATGACTGTGTTCTGATCTTGTATTTTCATATTCAGCTGACTTCCCTTGGCCTGGCATCGTCTATGTTAACTATGTCTCAGGAATGACAATGTGGTATTTCCTTGCCTAGCTAATACTAATTTGCTGTTACTTCGTTTGGCACAATGTTTCTTCTGCCTTCAAGAAACTGTTCTACTACCAGCAGCAGCAGGTGTGGTGTTGCTCTTTTGGACAAGTGACCCACATCCACCTCCACCAGGTTCCATCTCTTAGAAGACAGCATGTGCTTAGCATCTGCAGAATTGTGGTCCTACTCACGGGCACCTGAGTTACTCTCAATTTTAATGTTGTCATCATTCAGTGAATATTTGTTGAAGTCTATTTACACACCAAAGCTGGAAAAGATGGTAGCCACACAGTCCTGATCCAAGCACAGCGCCCCGTTGCCCACCTGGGCAGGGCCTATTGGGACTCAGTGTGACAGAGCATTGGTGACATGTTCCATGTGTCTGTGGTCACCAGTTCCATGTGTTAAGCGGGGGTGGGGATGGAGAGCCCTGGGCAGAGGCCCAGCCTCGTCTGGGCAGCTGGTCATCCTGGGCCTCAGCTCCGCAGGGCACAGACCTGGGTTTGCAGGGACACCCTGACTGACGTCTGCTGTGGAGTCTACGTGGACACCCATCTCTCTCCTCCCTCAGCCCTGCCTCTCCCTGGACTGTGGAGCCCATTTCTGGTGAGCCCAGCCCCTCCGTGTCTGCCTTCCCTGGAGAGGGACAAGCTCCTCAGGGCCCAGGCCACTCTCCACACCTCCTTGCATCCCAGCAGTGCCTCCAGCAGCCTGGGGACCTGATGAGCACCAAGGACTGAGACAAGTGAGGGGTGACCCATGGCGTGTGTCCTGTGTGCCGGGTAATGGCACCCACACCCCTCGCACTTCTGTGACCTCAGCACCAGCCCATCTAACAGTGAAGGACCCTCAGGCCCCTGCTGAGTTGGGCCACGCTGGACCTGGACAGGGAGAGCTGGTCTGGAGCCACTCAGGGCCCAGGTCCACCTCCAGCAGGGCGGCCCTGAGGGCCACGTGGCCAGAGGATTCCTCTGCACAGCTTTGGGCAGAGCAAGGCCGGAGGTTCTGAGGGGATTTCCACAGGCCTGCTCCCCCACAGCCTGTGACCTTCCTGCCCGTGGTCAGGGACTGCAGACTCCTCAGACAGAGCGGAGCTCGTGCCAGATTCCTGGGAGAGTCCAGGAGGCCACGAGGGTCTCCATGGCCCAGATGTGCCATCGTGACTCTCAGGGGCATCTGCCTCCCGATTTCCTGGCTGTTTCCTGCTGTCTCCCCGCCCTGGTCTCTGGCTGGGCTGTTCTACACTTCTGGCTTCACCAGGGTTCCTGGTTCTGGGATGATATGCATTTTTTTTCTGATATGCATTAAGTTTGTGGTACTTTTTCAAGTCTTAAAATAGGAACTTACTGTTTGTGGCTTTAAGCACCAAATAACTTTATTAAATAAAATAAAATAATTTTGAACTTTTCTTTATTATCAAATAAAATACTAAGTTTATTACGGTGCTGACAAATCCATGCCCTTATTATAGATAAGGCGTAATCAATTAAAATGTTCTCATGAGTGCCAAAGAACACCAATGGCTGTAAATTCCAATTATTTGTGTGGTCATTATTTAACTCATGAACCTTTTGATCAGAAATACATTTACTTAATATTTGTAAACTATTAGCTACAGTCATATTTACTAAATACGTTTCCTAACCACAATCTTAGTCTCAGCAGAAAGACGGGAACGATGTGCTTCCGTCTGCTATCTAGCGTTGCTGAGGGTCTCTGGAGTGTCCAGAAACAGCAGACGGAAGAAGAGGGTTACAGAGCGATTCCTTAAAGCAGCCTGGCGGTCCTCCAGCGGGAGAGAGGAGGCCCCCAGCAGGGTGCGGAGGAGCCATGCGCAGAGGCAGGAAGAGCGTGGCAGCCGAGAAGTGGCACGGGAAGGATCCAGTGAAGGGCCTCCAGCGCTGAGGCCGATTGCAGTCTCCGTGCTCCACCGTCCCTTTCCTTCCTGACATGCACCTGTTCAGGGTGAGGGCAGAATAAAGGTGCCAGCTGGCTTCTTGGAATCCGTGGGCGAGGGGCACCCGTGCCTGTTAAGACTGAATGAATCTGACAGGATAGTGGAGCTGCTGAGCTGTGTTCCTTGGGGCGGCGGCCCGGACCGCCGTGAGTGTGTGTGGAGTTGTGCATCAGTGTGGTTTCCCTGTGGGTGTGTGAAGATAGGAAGTCAGTGAAGTTTACACGAAGCTTCGCGCTTCTGGTCTTTGTTCCTCCACGTTTCCCTACGGTTTTGCTCAGTTTGAATCCCCAATTGAAACACGCAAAGTGTGATCTCGGAAAATTGTAACTAAACTATTTGTGTCATCAATACCATTTAACAGACCTTCAGTCGAAGCATAAATGGAACTTACAAATAAAACCAAGAACAAAGGAGCATTTACCTTGGCTAAGAAGCAGGCAATAGCCTTTGGTTACCCACAAAACTACTTCTGGCAAAGTTTCACGAAATGGCTGTCTCTTCAGCTGTGACCACTTTAGCTACCATGTTGCATCTCTCAATCTTGTAAGGCAGCATTGTTCACAAGTTCCTTAAAGCCTAATGCACAAAGTTCTCTGCCAAAGTTGTAACACCCTTCCTTCTTGGGGAGTGCTCATGGGTTCACCAGGTCCTGCAATAGACCAACCTGGTTAGCGTGGTTTCTCAATTTCCAGGGCTGATGAAGTCTTTGCGCCTCGAAGGGCCCAGAGCTTAACCTGAGTTTGTACAAAGATACTTCCAACAGGAAAGCTGTCCACCTGGCTAGCTCCCCTGCTGCACCAGCCATGTCCCCAACCCCTGAAGTCACTGCACCCGTCACACCTGCCCACAGGAACAGGGCCCCCTCCCTGGTTACACAGTTCCTTCCCATCCACTTGCTCCTGATGCAAGTCTCCTGTGCTCCTGCATTGTGCAGGGTGCTCCTCCCCAGCGCGGGACCCTGTGAAGCGCTGTCAATCTCACAGTGTCAGGTGCTGCGTGTGGCCATCTTGTGCTGGGCATGGCCATCTTGTGCTGGGCGTGGCCATCTTGTGCTATTTCAGGTGGAAAATCCCTCCCTCCCGAGGGGGTGAGTAGGAGCCATCCGAACACATGGTTTCCCAACCTTCAGAAAACAGATCTCTTTTTCCCATGGGAATTGGTCTCTCAGGCACCCATATCATACACACATTGGGAGAAAGGCTATTCTCTTATTTAGCAAAGACCCTGGTTAAAGAATCATCTAGGTTGGATTTTCTGGAAAATACTCATCAAATCAACAGCAGAGAAATTCACCAAATCAAAAGCAAAATTGTTCATGTGGGGCGGGGTTAGTACAGGCAATGAACTCTGTTCTCAGAATGCTCTCAAGCATGATATATGATCATTGGGCAACTAGAAATATACCATCAGATTAGATTGAAATTTTCGTTTTGGCTCAGTACTGTTAACTTTTTTATTGGGGACCAGCCATGAGTGGTCAAAGGGACTTGGGAAGGGAAGATGAAAAATTAACCACTCTGAAAGGATAGTAGGAGTCAGGCGAGGCAGGATCCAGGAGAAGGAGCACCAGGCCGGCTGGCGCACAGTCGCTGTGAGGTTACAAAGAGGCCGCGGCTCCTGGCTTTCCGCTGCTGTGTTTGGGGAACTGAGGGACACTTTACCCAGAGCAGAGGAATTGGTAGGAAAGAATATGGAGTCAACTGGAATCAGCAGATACAGAACCACTTGGAACAGAATCACATAACCAGCAAAGTTGATGAGCTTTACACAGAAGGAACCAGAAGGACCACGGTGGCTGAGTTCAGAAGTGGTGTCCAGAAAGAACGGAAGGTTCTAATTTGCTAAGAGCAGAAGAGCTGATAGTAAAGAGGATGGAGTGTGACCACTGGGATTTGGAACACGGATGCACAGGCTGTTCCCACAGTGTCCATCAGAATGTCAGCAATTGTGTTAACTTTCTATGAACTCCGGCATGGTAATAACCAAAAACGCTCACATCCTTGGAGGGTAGCAACAACCTTCCAAAAAACTCATAGGTCAAAGAGGAAGTCGCAAGGGAAAGAGAAAATATTTGAACTGAATAAAGTGGAAATTTTCCAAAATTTTCCAAAACTTGTGGGATGTAGGTAGAGCGGTGCCTAGGGGGAATTTATGGGATGGCACTCAACACTTGAAGAAGAAAAGATTTCAGTCACGTCTTAAGCTAACGCATCGAGAAGCCAGAAAAAAAAAAACAAAAAAACAAAAAAACAGGAAGGGAAAAAACCCAAAATGTACAGAAAAAGAGAATAACCTCAATATTATAATAATACAAGTAAGATCATGAATGAAATCAAAACCAGAAAAATAGAAAAAAAATCCTTGATTCTGGAAAGAGTAACAAAATTGATAAGCTTCTGATCAGAAGAATAAAGAAAGAAATAGAACAAATGGCTACTATCAAGAATGGAAGAGTTTCTCATATCAAGAGATACCCACAGACCTAAGTATGGGGAATACCAACTGGTGTACAGCTCAGTATTGGGGTGCTTGCCTGGCTGTGTGAGGTCCTGGGTTTGATCCCCAGCACTGCAAAAGAAAAAAAAAAAAAAAGAAAAGAAATATTCACTGTGATGGTTTATATATTAGGTGTCCTCCAAAAGTCCACGTGTGAGACAATGAAGGAAACATCAGAGGTGAACTGAGAGCCTTAGCTTCATCAGCGTGTTAATGCACTTGAGTGGATTAGCCTGGTGGTAGCTGTAGGCAGGCAGGGTGTGGCTGCAGGAGGGCGTCTCTGGCGGCGTGCCTTCGAGGTATATATTTTGTTCCTGCTGCATGGAATTCTGTCTCTCTGCTTCCTGGTGCCACGTCCTTAGATATTTTCTTTCACCACACTCTTCTACCATGATGTGCTGCCCCACCTGGGTCCCAGAGCAACGGAGTCAGCTTTCTCTGCACTGCACCCTCTGAAACTGTGAGTCCCAAATAAACTTTTCCTCCTCTAAAATTGTTCTTGTCAGGTCTTTTGGTGGCTGGGGTGAAAAGGCTTATAAAGCACTAACAGCGACTACATGAATCTAACATCTTAGGGGAAAGGAAGGAGCCGTTTCATTGAAAGTAGAAAAGGTAACAGATGAGCACAGTAGAGTTCACCCAGGATGAAATAGACACCCTGACTAGTCCTGTACCTGCCAATCAAATCTGCAGCTAAACCCTATGAAAAGGAAAACCTAGGTGGAAATCATTTCGGGAACACCAAGCATTTACAGAGCTAATAACACCAATTCTGTCACAATTGCTTTAAGAAAGAAAAGAGAAAGGAACATTTTATTCAGTTAAAATGATTTCTCATTTCTCTGGAGACTTCCTCTTTGACACAAGTTTTCTGAAAGGGTGTTGTTTAACTTCCAAGTATTGGGGGAATTTCCAGTTATCATTGTGTTAGAGGTCATGAAATCTTAACATAGCTGCTGAAATTCTGGAGAAAGATACTGTGAGAACACTTCTGTGTTGCGATTGTGTGTTTGTGTGTTTACTGAAATTATGACTCTTTGTACCCAGTCTTGCAAGGACACACCGCCAGCATGGTCTACCAGATGCCGACAGAGTACAGGTGTTAATAGTAAATTCATTCCCCACCTGGAAAAGGAATTCCAGCTGACATCAGTGAGTCAGTTGCACATGTGTGGCAGATCAACAATTTGGGCACAAAGTATTCTTAGAAATGGCTGGGCACAGTGCCCGTAACCCTAGCGATCTGAGAGACTGAGGTAGGAGGATTGAAGTTCAAAGCTGTCCTCAAAGTTAGTGAGCCCCCTCTTAGGGGCACTTTTGGTTCGTCGATAACTCCCAGAAAAACGCTCAGCAGACACAGGTCTCACACAAGGAACTTTTATTTTATGTGGACGATTCACGTCCGCTCGGGGAAAAGGGAAGAAGGAAAAGAAGAAAATGGCGCATGGTTTCTTCTCAGCTATCGGAATTTCCTGGGCTGGGAGGAACCAATCACGGAGGAGAATTATTACAGACTGACTGATGGACCAATGACATATTAGAACGTAATGTGGGAGGCAGGAAGATTAGGGCAATTTAAGCCGGAAATTCCTATAACGGGAGAGGCAGGCGTAACGCAGATTGACAGGTGGTTGAGAGGCCAGATTCCTTACACCCCCCTCCAGAAAATTAGCAAGATCCTGTCTCAAAGTAAAAAAATTAAAGGGCTGAGGATGTGGCTCAGTGGTTAAGTCCCCTGGGTTCAATTCCCAGTAACCCCCGTCCACACACACACACACAAAACAGCAGGGGATACCCTAGCTAGAGGAGAGTGTCTGTGAAGTTGGAAGAAGCCCCAACACGAGACCATAGCCTGAAATGAAGGAGAGCTCTTTCTGAGCAAAGGAGTCAACGTGGAAGCAGTGGTACTTTCAGAAGCTGATTTAAGGGTTTGATAAGTGTCCCAGATCTGGAGGAAGCTGGCAGACACTCTCTTAATTAGCTACATCTCTTCTGCCAAGAAAAGGGTGCCAAGTCAAGCTACCATTCGACTGTGCCAACTCCTTGTCCTGGCTGCTTCCTCTTTATCAAAGAATCGATGAAAACAATTATTGCAGAGTCCTTGATATCAAAATCATGAACTTGTCCTTGAGTAGAGAATATTGAAAACAGTGTTTTTGCATTTCTGACACAGAACTGAATAACTGAACTAAAAAGTCATTTCTGAAGTTAGGATGGACTTTTTTGTTGTTGTTTTTAATGGGACAGACCTGAGAGACAATCGACCCACCAAAAAAATCTAGATCCTTATTAAGGATACAGGAAACCATTCTTAATGAAGCGATCACAGCTTCTTCCCTTTCCCTCCTCACTTTCCTCAAGAAAAATGCATGCAAACTGCCTCAGTCTATCCTGGCTACCCTAAGCCAACACGAGCCTGGGTAGCGTGTGCAGAGGAGACTTCATTACTCTGGGTTCTGAGGCCTCACGTCCTAGGTCCAGGTGCCAGCAGGGGATGCTGGGTGAGGCCCATTCCCACCGAGGGCCTCTTTCTTAGGTCTTCACATGGCAGCAGAGCTGGGAGGGCCAGAGGCTCTCTGAAGCCTCTGAAGCGCACCCGATCCCATTCATAAGGGTGAAGCCCTATTAACTTAATCACCCCAAAGTCCCATCTCTTATCCTATTGCAATGGCCGTTAAGTGTCAATATGAACTTTGTAGGGACTCGAATATTCAAAGCATTGCAGAAGCACCCACACATGCACACACACACACACATCCACACACACACACACACACACACACACACTCCCCGTAATTATGTGATACTTCCATCAAAAGTGAAATATTTGGTAGAACAGAGTTGTATAGCAAGAGATTAATGCCGATGGACTTAAAGGAGACTTAGTGTTTTTCCTAAATATTCAATAAACACAGTCCCAGATAAACTGAGAAGAAAAGAGTAGTTTGGAAAACATCCCTGCCACTAATCTAAAGAAGATAATGGCCTGAAAAGAATTGCAAGAGTTCTTCTGTCCTCTCTCAGGGACAGACGCTCCCTCCTTGGATGCTCAACACTGCTGTGGTCCCTGCACTGGCCTCTTCAATGGCCCTGTCCCCTGGAGCAGCAGACACCGTCCACTGCTGGAATGACGGAGGGGACATCTGCACATGCCCCCCTCCTAACCCTCACATAACTGATCCAAAGAAGATGTCGTGTCTTCCCGCTGAAAACTTCAGATCAAGTCCTGAGTATTGAGACTAATGAGTGAGTCACACCTCGGCTGACGTTGCAGGAAACTCGTAAGCGGGGTCGCAGCTCCTTCGGGATAAATGCCTGCCCCTTCCTCCCGGGGAGGTTCTGGCCTCTCCACGCACTGCCTCCAGCCCAGCCTTGGAGCGGCTCTGGCAGAGTCAGACGCCTGTCCCACAGCCAATCATCCAAAGGCCGCCGGAGCGTCTCATCTCAAAAGCTGGACTGCAGACCTTTTTTATATTTGCAATTAATTATCTCCAGCTGTTGGAGAACAAAGAAAGGACACTCCAACTTCAAGCCTCGCATGAATCCTCCTCATGCCCTTCGGGGGCAGACTCCCTTTTGCTCTTGCGAGCTCCACAGAACTGGAAGGGAAATTAAACGAGTGGCATCCAACATTCCCTGCTTCACAGGAGAAAAATGAGGCGCAGAGGCAGTAAATTACAAGGCCAAGGTCAAATTTTGATTTAGTGGTTGATCCAGAGCATACTCCGAGTCTAGAGGCTTTGTATGGTGTTTTTCTTTAAGATTTTTCTACTTCTTTGGAAAGGAATCCTGGAGAATTGCAACCTGCCCTTGGCTGTACCTTGCAAGGGAGTGTGTGTGTGTGTGTGTGTCTGCATGTGGTGGGTGGGCATGGGCAAGGCTGGGGCCGGGGGTGGAAGAGATGAAGGGTACAAGGAGAGGCAGTCGGAGGTGAGCTCTGAAGGTCATGGCAGCCAGTGTGTGCGTGTCCTCTCAAACCGTCTCCAGGA
This sequence comes from Sciurus carolinensis, assembly GCF_902686445.1. Classification (NCBI taxonomy): domain Eukaryota; kingdom Metazoa; phylum Chordata; class Mammalia; order Rodentia; family Sciuridae; genus Sciurus; species Sciurus carolinensis. The sequence continues at coordinate 1,896,284 of NC_062227.1, forward strand.
GCGGCTGAAGAAGACAGGATGTTTTGCTTCACTGCCTGCTGCCCCCACCCCTCCATGGAAGCGACTCAGTGTGGCCTGGACCAGGGCTGAGCGGTCGGAGAGGAAGAAGAAAGCAACCCTCGGATCGGCCCTCCATACCGAGCATCAGAGGCAGGACACTGGCAGGCCCAGATGCCACCAGCCTCAGTTCACAGAGACAGGAATTTATAATGCATGCATTTGGCTCCATGTCATAACCTATGGCACCAGGTGACAGCTAGCCGCGTCTCAAAACACCCTTCCAGGGTCCTGAGACACACCGCTTGTCATGAGCCACGTATTCCCGGGACACAGGAGCACCTCCGGGTCGCGGCGGCTCGTGTGCTGCAGAGAGAAGCCCTGCGTCTTCTGTTTGCCCCGCTGACTTTCCTCCAGCAGCCTGGCAGCGGCCCAGGGAAGAGGGGCTGACTTGAGCCACCTGGACGTGCTGGCCCAGAGCCACCGTGAAATCCTGGTGGACGAGGCCAACACCTCCCGACTCCCCACGTCCCTTCTGCAAGACATTAACAGACGCATGCGAAATGTAACCGCGCGTTTTCTAAGGCAGAGTGAGGAGGACTCCTGAGACCGCGGCCACCGGCATGCCCTTCATGGCAGTGCCACTGTGGGGAACCCAGGAGGCCACCTGAGCCACAGCCTGTGGCTCTGGAACCTTCCCGCGCCTCTGCTGTCACTGGCGGAGGATGCCACCAGCCCCGGGAGTCAGGCAAGCACCGACTTCCACGGCACGACACGGGCACACCACCACACCCTGTGTCACATGGAGAACCACACGCTGTCTTACACACACACACATGCACACACACACGCACAGGCACACCACCATGCCCATGCCACACACAGAACCACACATGCACACACAAACACACAGGGATACCACCGTGCCCCGTGTCACACGCAGAACCACACACTGTCTTACACACACACATACACACAGGCACACCATCATGCCCATGACACACGCCGAACCACATGCTGTCTTACACACACATGCACACACAAACACACAGGGATACCACCGTGGCCCGTGTCACACACAGAACCACACGCTGTCTTACACACACACACACAGGCACACCACCACGCCCATGCCACATGCAGAACCACACGCTGTCTTACACACACACACACACACACACACACACACACACATGCACCACCACACCCATGCCACACGCAGAACCACACGCTGTCTTACACACACACATACACACAGGGACACCACCGTGCCCCATGCCACATGCAGAACCACACGCTGTCTTACACGCACACACACACACACACACACAATCGCACCATCACACCCATGCCACATGCAGAACCACACACAGTCTTATACACACACACACACACGCACGCACATGCACCACCACACCCATGCCACATGCAGAACCACACGCTGTCTTACACACACGCACACACACACACACACACAATCGCACCATCACACCCATGCCACATGCAGAACCACACACTGTCTTACACACACACACACACACACCACACATCGCACCACACCCATGCCACATGCAGAACCACACGCTGTCTTACACACACCACACACACACACGCACCCACCACACCCATGCCACATGCAGAACCACACTGTCTTACACACACACACACACACGCACATGCACCACCACACCCATGCCACATGCAGAACCACACGCTGTCTTACACACACACCACACACACACAATGCACCATCACACCCATGCCACATGCAGAACCACACGCTGTCTTACACACACGCACACACACACACACACAATCGCACCATCACACCCATGCCACATGCAGAACCACACGCTGTCTTACACACACGCACACACACACACACACACACAATTGCACCATCACACCCATGCCACATGCAGAACCACACGCTGTCTTACACACACGCACACACACACACACACAATCGCACCATCACACCCATGCCACATGCAGAACCACACACTGTCTTACACACACACACACACACACATGCACCATCACACCCATGCCACATGCAGAATCACATGCTGTCTTACACACACACACACAAACACACACACACACATGCACCACCACACCCATGCCACATGCAGAACCACACGCTGTCTTACACACACACACACACACACACACAATCGCACCATCACACCCATGCCACATGCAGAACCACATGCTGTCTCACACACACACACACACGCACCACTGCGCCCATGCCACACGCGGAACCACACTGTCTCTGACCTTACGTGGTGGCCCTGCCCTTCCTCATGTTGTTGACAGCTACCTTCGACCCCACATCAGTCACCTGTCCTTGCCTGAGATTTCCCTTTGGTCGGTGCCTTCTCCCTTGAGGTCTTAAATAAGGGATTTAAAGGCATTTTCCTTTCCTGGTAAGCTCATTTTTGCAAAATTCCTCCTCAGGTCCAAGAAGCTCTGAGCCAGGACGACTCTTCTGCGTCTCGGGCCGCAGCGCGTGCCCTACCCCGGTGTGTGAGTGCCTTGCTCCGGGCTCTCCTCCAGGCCCGGAGGCTGGTCTCTTGGGCTGCTCTGCACTGCCTCTGTGTTTGCGGATCCCAGAGTAGCCCTTGGCCCCTGCGTGTACCCTGAGTGTTCAGGTGTGTCCAGGATACTGTCATTTACCTTCACCTCCTCCCTGAACCTAGCTGACACTGACCTTCGACTTCCCCTGGCACACACGTGCACACACACGCACACTCGCTGGCCACGGCCACGCCCACACACAGGCTAGAGAGCATGCCTCAGGAAATTCCTGACTTGTACCACGAGAGGGTTAATCCATGTTACCAAATCAAAAGAAATCTTGAAAATTCCAGCAGACGTTCCCTGGGAAATGCCAGCCTTTGGCCTGCAGACTCATGGATATTTTGTCTAACACCTCCTTGAATGCTCATCTCCTCCCGAAAGCTGACTTCGTGACTTTTTTAGGACAGCAGGCCTAGAAACCAACAGAGATAGCAGCGTCTGGATTTCTAGGGAGTTGCTTCTCCTCTCCCAGGGGTTTTGTGTCTGGAACAGGTCATAAGCTCTGTGCCCGGTCTGCCCATCAGAAGCTGGAGGTGGCCAGGTGACCACGGTCACCATGGCAGAACAGGGAGGACGAAGCTGCCCGTTCAGGTTAAGTTGGTACACATTCCATTATTCTCAGGCCATTTGTGGATATGGAAATACAATTCTGTTATATTTAGGGACATCTCGTAAGATCCACGCTTCACACAATAAATCATAGAGGACACCCAGGACTGGAGGGAGCCGCGTGGGACAAAACCATGTCCTTTCAACCAGGAGGGAGAGACGTGGGATTCGGGAGACAGTTAAAGCCACTTTTCCTATTGTCCCAGATTGGGCTAATGCCTCCAAACCTAAGAGCATCACATTAAAAGCCAAGTCTGATCACATGACCCAGGAGATCTCTAGCCCACCCTGAGCCTCTAGCTAGGAGACTTTCTGTGGGTCTGACACAAGCCCACCCCCACCTCCAGATCAGGTGAGAGAGGAAGCCCACCCCTGTGGAGACCAACTGGAGCAGCAGCTGGGATCCCTGAACGTCAGGGTCACTGTGCCCTGTCTTCTCTCCAGGGGCAGAGCGACACACTCCAGGGGACGTGCTTCCCAGAACCACAGCTTGGCACTGGCTTCCTGGAGTTAAAGGAAGTTCTTGCCCATACCAGACCTGTCAAGGTGGGTGTTTGGTGGGGTGGTTGAGGCGACCGAGTGAGGAAGAGCCCCTGACTCAGATCCCTAGGGAGTTAACCCACGTTACCAAATGGAAACACGTTGTGACATTCTGCACAAAGCAAGTCCATCGGGAAATGCTAAACTCCGATCTGCAGACCAGAGGAAGTTTCATCGAAAACTCCATTAAGTTCTTTTTATCTTACAGCAAAAGGGGACCTGGGGAGTTCTTTGGCCGATGGCAGAGCTAAGCAGGAAAGTCACGGGTTCTCTCGCCAGAGGCACCTCCACGGTGGAGCCAGGCTGCCACCCGAGACAGACCCTGCCCCAGAGGGCTGCGAGCAGGGTGAGCCGAACCCAGGAGGGGATGAACCACAAGAAGCCAGAGCCTTCCAGAAAATCAGAGCAGCCAGTGGAGATGGAAGCACACCCTCCAGGGAGGGCTGGGGTTCCTGAGGAACCCGAGGCGCCCAAGGAAAGAGGCATAGGCTCAGAATCCAGACGCGGGCTGCAATGCCACCAGCTGATGAGACAGCAGCCTTTCCAGTTTCCAGCCAGTCAGGGCAGGAGAAGAAAGAGCAAAAGCAACACGTCCGCTGTGACCCTTCCCTGCAGGACGTCTGCTGTGACCCTTCCCTGCAGGACGTGTGCGCCCCTCCCCTGCGATCTCCTCCCCGCAGGACGCGTCCACTGTCACCCTTCCCTGCAGGACCGTCTGCCGTGACCCTCCCTGCAGCACACATCCACCTGCAGGCTCTGCTGGCTGCGCTGGCCCAACCTGTGAGCAGAGTCAAGGGCTGAGCGTTGACATGACCTCGGTCTGAGCTGTCGCCTGGAAAACAAAAGCCGTCTGGGTTTTACAGATGGTGATTGGAAAGTCAGATCCCCACATTGCATCGTGAAGAGCAGGGACCTGAGCGGACAGTGGCGGAAGGCGTGTCCGAATCTCCTTGCCCTCTCCGATCCCGGCTGCCCGAGCCACGGGTGCACCAAGGCATCTGACGGCCGGACCTGGTCCACAGGCTTCTCCAAGGGATGTCATGGGCGGTTGTACCTCCACTCCTGGGGCTCCTGCCTGCACTTGAGGGGAGGCGCGGCTGCCCTGGACGCAGGTCAGACGGCCATAGTCAGCAGCGTCCGTAAGCAATCGCAGGACCTTCAGTTAGAGAAACCTCAACTCATCACCAGCGTCTCCTCCCTGGGCTTCCGGTCCCACAGTCTGATCTCCTTTCAAGAGGTGGACGTGATCAGAAAGGACTTCAGACAGCCTTCTCTGCGGCGCCCGGCTGCCTGGACCTGCTGGGAGCTGAAGCGAGGTCATCTCCATTCGTTCCCCGTTTAGTTAACGTGACCGGAATCTGCACCCAGGGCCCGATCTCTGCTCCTCCTTCACACGTGCCTCGACTGGACCCAACGTCCCCCAGGCTGCACTTAGGAGCTGGTCACTATTTTGGGAGCCCAGGTGCTGACTGGTTCTGTCAAGCGTCTTGTCTCCTCCTAAGTGTGGCAGCTTTCCTGCTGCTCTTGATGGGACTTAATTTGGGTTTCAGTTGTACTTAATGCCACAGAGGAGAAGCAATTACTCTCTCCGTGCCTCCCACGCGCTCTCTCTGGGTCACCTCTGAGACACAGAAGGCTTTGGGTGTCGGGAGAATCATGGGCTTGAGGAGCTGGTTACCTGGCTCCAAGTTCCCGGCTCCAAAACCCATGAACTGTGTGACCGTGGGTGGAGGGCTTAGCCTCTCTGGGTGGCATCTTCCTCATGTAGACTGCGGGAGGAACAGCGTGGGTCTCTGGGTGTTCTTGTGGCAGCAGGGCCAGGGCATCTGTGCAAAGCACACACTATGCCAAGGGACCTGGCAGGCGCTTGTCCACCTCAGCTGTGGTTATTGGGGCCTCAGCCACAGAACCCTTTTTCTGACCTGGGCCAGTTGCTCATTTTAGAACTTGGTACCGTCTGCAGAATCTGGACTCACAGAAGAAAGGAGTTAGACAGTTTCCCCACTGAGAGGACGTGGCAACGTTCACCCCAGCTGGAACACCACACGGGGTGCCCACGTGTGGAGACCTGACGTGGTGCCCCAGGGATGTGGATAACATCTAGGTTTTCCCTCAGCAGTTAAGAATCAATTTAAATTAAAAGAAGCCACCAGAACAAGCCATTGCTCCCAAGTGAACAATAAAATATCCAATAATTTTGTAGAACACGGCTCATGGATTCAGAGGTGGTTACTGAATCTGGGTCATCTCTCACTCTTGGTGGACGGCCTATGTACTGACCCAGACTGGCTGGGTGTTCTGTGGGTCCGTCTCTGGCAGTGGATCATTCCTGGTCCTTGGCATCAGTATCCAGGAGACTTGGCCATGATGTGAGCCTTCCCAGTTGCTGATTCTGGGAGCTGACCTACCTGTCCTCCTCCTGCTGTCCCATCAGGACAGTGGGTTTCAGGTGTGAACCAGGAGCTGCTCCTATCACTAAGCTGTAGTGATTTGAAAAGCTCCATTAATTTTGTCTCTTTTCAATTAAAAAGAGGAGGTGATGGCGCTGAGACATGGAGGTGATGGCGCTGAGACGTGGAGGTGATGGTGCTGAGACGTGGAGGTGATGGTGCTGAGATGTGGAGGTGATGGTGCTGAGACGTGGAGGTGATGGTGCTGAGATGTGGAGATGAGGAAGCTGAGATGTGGTAACGATGATGCTGGGTTGTGGTAATGATGATGATGAAGACGACAGCGGTAGTTGCCATGGTGGGCATAGCCGTCTTTCACCAGCATAGTGGGGGGTTTGGTTCCAGGACCCCATGGATACCAAAGTCAGTGGATGCTCAAGTCACTTACATAAAATGGCAAAATATTTGAATATAACCTATATGCATCTTCCTCAATGCTTTAAGTAATTTACAGAGTATTTGTAATACTTAATACACTGCAAATAAGGTCTAGTTTTTGTACCGTATTGTGTACAGAACAATGACAGGAAAAAAAGTCTGTTCATGCTCAGCACAAATGAAAATTGTATTTTTACCATTTTTTATCTGTAATTGGTTGAATCCTGGCCATGGCTTTAATCAAAGGAGAAAACGAATACTGTCCCTTTCAATACTCGAGCAGAGTCAACTTGAGGGAGAAAAGGTGCACATTTCCTGTCCAAGTTAAGTTTTTAAAACTCCATTTTATGAAAGCTAACTTTGGATACACCTTATCAGTGATATCTTTCCACCAGAATCGTGACTCTGCAGGTCATCAGTGGATCCCTAGTTCTCTAATTATCACCTGTCTCCTAGCTAGGCCCTGGAGATTCTGAGGCAAGGAAAAGAGGGGACATAAGCAACTTGGGACAGACATTGAGAGTAGCATAAAGGCAATAGGATTCTCTTAGATTGGGATGCTTGTCTTTGGAGGTGAATTTCAGTTTACAAAGTAGATACCAACCATCTTCGGATCCTAGAACCATGTCCAATCATCTTATAAGTCAGAATACGACAGATGCTGCCTTACATACAGCATGGAGTGGTGGGCCATTTCTGATTCTTCACCCTATCTCAGCACCATCATGTCCACATCTCGGCATCTCCATCTCCACCTCTCAGCACCATCATGTCCACATCTCAGCATCTCCATCTCTACATCTCAGCATCTCCATCTCCACATCTCAGCATCTCCATCTCCACATCTCAGCATCTCCATCTCCACATTTCAGCATCTCCATCTCCACATCTCAGCATCTCCATCTCCACATCTCAGCACCATCAGCTCCACATCTCAGCACCATCATGTCCATGTACTGTCATTTTCATCTCCACACATCAGCACCATCATCTCCACATCTCAGCACCATCATCTTCACACCTCAGCATCATCATCTCTTGATCTCAGCATGATCACCTCCACATCTCAGCATCTCCATCTCCCCATCTCAGCACCATCACCTCCACATCTCAGCATCTCCATCTCCTACATCTAAGCATCTCCATCTCCACATCTCAGCACCATCATGTCCATGTATCTTCATTTTCAACTCCACATATCAGCACCATCGTCTCCACATCTCAGCACCATCAGTTCCACATTCCAGAATCTCCATCTTCCCATCTCAGTATCTCCATCTCCATATCTCAGCATCTCCATCTCCACATCTCAGCATCTCCATCTCCACATCTCAGCACCATCATGTCCACATATCATCATTTTCATCTCTATATATCAGCATCATCAGCTCCACATTTCAGAATCTCCATCTTCCCATCTCAGCATCTCCATCTCCACACCTCAGCATCTCCATCTCCACACCTCAACATTAGCTCCACATCTCAGCACCATCATCTCTTGATCTCAGCATCATCATCTTTTGATCTCAGTATCATCATCTCCACATCTCAGCATCTCCATCTCCACATCTCAGCACCTCCATCTTCCCAGTTCAGCATCTCTATCTCCACCTCTCAGCACCATCATGTCCATATCTCAGCATCTCCATCTCCACATCTCAGCATCTCCATCTCCACATCTCAGTGTCTCCATCTCCACATCTCAGTATCTCCATCTCCACATCTCAGCACCATCATCTCTTGATCTCAGCACCATCATCTCCTCATCTCAGCATCTCCATCTCCACACCTCAGCAGCCAATTTCCTCATCTAAGCATCATTCTGTGATAAAAACACCTTAACCAATTGTTTTCATTTATTTTCTTGAGAAATGAGTGCCAAACCACATGGTGAAGTGAGCAGGCTCCTTCCTCTGTGGTGTCTGGGATGTGTCTGAATTCCTGGTGGTACTGCAGAAATGGCTGCTCCCTATCCCCTCGCAGCAGGTGAGGGCAAGAAGCAGGCACACACAGTGGGCATTGGCTTTGGGCAGAGTGTGCTGTGAAAGGTGTCATAGGAAATGGTCATTGACTTTTGATTATACTTGACTTTTGATTATCAAAGTATACTTTTGATTATACTTTAAAGTGGCAGGCTGAAGAATCTGTGGATCTCTTCACAAGCTCCAAACAGCCCTCTTCCCTGTTGAATCGTTTGGTAACGATCACCATTTCCAGGGTCATGCTGGAACCTTCATTTCCAGGTGCCCCTGCCTCACATCTCAGAAGGAACAGCAACCTCTGAGTTACTACGTTGAGCCAGTGTCCCCACACCCAGAAGTGCCCCCTGGCCGACAGCAGCACTGAGTGCTCCTAGGTCTGGGGTCTTTGGGTTTAGATTCCAGGATGGGGTCTGGATTTAAGAAGGAAGAGGCATATATCCGCTCTGAAAAATGCAGCGCCCGCAACCCAGGATGGGAGGTCATTTCCTCTGTGACATCAATTCACAAGGAGTTCAGAGGATTCTAAGATAAAGCAAATCCCAAAGCATAACCAAGTCATAAAGGGGCTGGGAGAAGGCACCGCTGCCCACAAGTCACCGCTCCATCCCGTGGCTGTTGTTGGCCTGTCTGTCGGCAGGGGCGAGCTTGTGTCCACTAACGACTCCTACTAGGTGCCCTCTGTCTGAACCACAAGGTTGACTACAAAGGAGGCAGCGAGTGGATCGATCCACATGCAAGAGGAGCTTCCGGAGATGAAGGAGCCGCAGGACCCACATAGTCGTGGGTCAAGGACAGACCACAGGGCGACCTTTGTTTCTGATGAACAGTAAGGATGGGTCTTCATTCAGTCATTCTGAATTTGTTTCCACTGTCATCTGCTACCATAAAAGACCTTCTCAAGTACTGAGTTTCTCACTAAGTTGTAGGTGTTTTTTCCTAAGCCAGGATCACAGTGTCAGAAGAGGCTTTGACACACTGAGATGCACAGCTTCGACACTTTCCAAAGGTGCTTGGTTGGTCCCTGTGCACTGCTCCTGGCACACGTGACCTGGGCTGTAGGTGTGGCCAGCACACGCCAGGGTTTGTCCTCGGGGCTTCACAGTTGGAGATATTGTGTCACCTTCAAGCACCATTTCTCAGGCCCAGAGCTAAGCAGAGGTAAAGCTGGGAGTCAGCAAGGTGGTTTGGCCTCGTCCCCTCGTCCCCAGGGGCCCTTGCCTCTCTGCTCGAGGCCTGCTGCTCTTGGCTGTATGTCTCAGTTCACTTTCCCTTGCTATGGCCGACTGGCTGAGGCTGGTAGTTGATAAAGGAAGGAAGTTAATTTTGGTTCATGGTGAGGAGGCTGGGAGGCCCGAGGCTGGGAGACCCTGGCAAGGACTGTTGCTGTTCCCACCCTGCTGCAGGCGCAGGGCAGGAAAGCCACACGGAAGAGGAAAGTGGAGCCACCGCTGTGAAGCACCCCTCACTCACGAGACTAACCGGGCCCGTAAGGGGGAGCACTCAGTACGGCGGGAACCGCCCGGCACTCTAAGGAAGGGGTCGATCCACCCACCAGGGATCTGCCCCAAGCCCTCCCACGGGCCTGCCCAGCCCTGCCGCACTGAGGCCTTGAGGTTCCAACGCAAGGACGCTGGGGGACACACTCAAACCGCAGCACCCTGCCTCCCAGTTGGGGCAGACCAAGGCCATTCTTCCCTGAAACATTGTGATTGTACAAGTCCCGGCTGTTCAGAGACCAACCTGAAGTCTGCCTCCCTCTCCTTCCTGGAAGAGCTGGTCTTGTCCGTTGCTACATCTCCCGCTGGTATCCAGAGCATGTCCCCAGGGTGTGAACCTCTGGGAGACCCAGGGAAGAGGCCCAGAGGGCGCTCAGGGAGGACTCGGCTGAGGCCTGCAGACCTCCACGATGCTGCCCCCTGCAGCAGCACTGAGCTTCCAGCAGGGCCCGGTGCTGCTTGGAGGCTGTGCGCAAGCCGCTCTTGTAGGGCGCTGTGGCCACGCCCTCTCTGCTCCCCGTAACACTCTGCCGTCTCCCGGGTTAGCACACGGACTTTTTACCTGCAGCAGCCTCCTCAGGGCAAGGTGAAACTGAGCGTGTGTAGCGCCCCAACCTCCCTTGAAATGTTCAGGTGAAATAAAAGCGGCCGACTCAGGGACAGGAGGGGGCGGATTGAGGACCTCAGAGAAACATCAGCATGTGCAGAAGAGAGACAGTGACTTGAGGTAGGATCTGAGGGGACAGAAACCACGGCCAGGAGGGCTTTCAACTGCAGCTAGATGGGAATTTGATTTCTACAAAGTAGAAAGCAAATAAGAAACGGAGCAGGGTGTGGTGGGGAGATCAAGGCTCCCCAAGAGGAAGTCTGGGGCGGAGGCTGCCTTCCACTCAGGAGGAACTGCTGGTACCCTTGAGAGTGGCGCACTCATTAGAAGCAGGGCGTGCTTGGAAAAGTTTAGCTTCCTTCCTTCAGATGAGACCCATCAAAATCCCATTTCCGAGTGACTGCTTCTGTCCTCTCTGCACTCTGGGGAGTCCCTCCAAGCCTGCACCTGCCTCCCAACTCACCTCTCCTCACTCATCTAAGATTTCATTATGCTCTTGAAGGAGGGGAGAGCCCTAATTTCTTGCTCAGGTTCTTTTTTAATCAATTCGTCATGGCGATTTTCTATTTTTCTTTTATTTATTTTATATTTTTGCTGTCGATGCTAAGGAGACGGTTCTTTCCTGCGAGGAGGGCTTTGGAGGTGTGAGGAGCATGGTTTCTGGGCACACGGCCCTCCCAGAGCTTGCTGGGGATCGCCCTGTGTGTGGACGCTGGGGCTCCCGGGGCTCTCGCGCCTGGGGCTGGACTTCCGGGACCTGTTCAAGGCCCAGGGCCCTCACAGGGGCGGATGATCATCAGGGCTGCTCAAGCCCAGAGAGCAGGAGCCTAGAAGAGAGACCACCAGGCCTTGGACCCCTCGAGAGGGACCATGGTGCAAGCCTGTTTCCAGAGCGGGGTCTCCCTCTTCCACCCGCCCAGCCCAAAGGCACCAGCCTGCATCCCTGCCCGTCCCTACCTGCCCACCAGGTATTAGTTTCCCCGGAAGCAACACTTGCAGATCTGAAAATGCCTGGGGCAGGTAGCAGCCGCTGAGGTGCATTGTTGCTTTCTGGAAATTCCTAAGTGCAACGTGGAAGCCACGTGTTACATGAAAGCTATCAGGCAGCTTCAGGACAGAAGGCATGGCCGATCTCCCTTCCTTCCTTTTTCTCTGTTTGTGTAGTGTTCCAGGAGTCAAAATCATCACGACTTACACGTGAGCGCCTGCTTTGTGCCGGGCCCTACGTTTGGTGCTAGGGTTAAAACAGGAAGTGAAGCGCATAGGCGCCAGGGAGCCAGCCTGGCCCTCGCCCCGCAGGGCAGCTCCAAGCAGAGGAAGCTGCAGAGGCCAAGTTCCCGGGACTGAACCTGGCACATCAGGGACAGTGCCGAAGTCCGCCAGGGCTGAGGGCAGGCTCACCCGGCCGCCGGGCACTGCAGTTTCCCGAACCCATGAGAAGGGAGCCACGGGCGGGTTTTGAGTGGCGGAGAGGTGGCCTGTGACTGTTTGACAGGTCTCAGGGGCGGTGTTGCCGTCTCCACAGCAGCCTCCATCGGACCTTGCCACCGCGTCAGGTCTAGCGCGTGGGGTGCAGCCACATTCTTTGAACAACAGCTGAAATGGCGGGACATGCAGCCGGGCGGGGGGACCAGAGACTGAGACCAGCTCTGAGCTGTTTTCGGGGACAAAACAGGCCTGTTGGTTTGATTTCCTTCTCGTTTTGCAAAGGGCAGCAAAGTGCTGACTAGCAGCGACAGTGGCGTGCGCAGGCCATAGCCTTCTGGTTGACGGACGGGCTCGTCTGTGACTATGACCAGGCTCTCCTGATGACAACCGAGCGCTTGCCTTTGCTGGCCTTTATCCAAAGAGGACCCCACAGTGCGAAGCTGCACTTCGCAGCCCAGAAGCATCCTGAGGGCCGTCAGCGCAGAGACCGCAGCCTGCGAGACGCCGTGGGGACAGAGTCCCACCTCTGCTAGTCTCCACCTACACCCAGCGGGCCTGGCCGCGTGGACACCAGCCAGCCCGTGTCCTTCTCACCTCTGGCCCCAGGCTCTTCTTGGTATGAGAGGCACTTGCTTGCAGTGGCTTTGGAAGTCCTGACTCTGGAGCTCCTACAGGTGGGCCACGTGCTCGTCCCTGATCAGCTTCGCCATGGCCAGCGCCTCTGACGAGGGTCTCTGAAAATAGCAGTGGTCTAGGTTTCTTGAAGGCCATCATTGTGTAGCCACTGGGGTCACACAGGTGTCCAAGGGTGGCCCAAATCTCCACCCCTGGACATGCTAACAGTGTGTGAACAGGGCTCCCGGGTGGCTTGCATCCCCAGGGCAGGCCCCGAAGCTCTTCACCTCCCCTCAGTCACCCTGCTTCTCCACCCCGGAAGTGTCCCCAAACCCTGTCCCTGGGGAAGTGGATTCGAGACTCGGCCTCCAACTCCACGCTCAGCCGCCTTGTGAATAAACTCCCCCTCGGGAACCCAGGGTTGCAGAGATGTGCACACTGCGCTGCACCCAGACTGCCCGCTGGGTAAGAGGGCCTTCCTCCCACTCCCATCGTGGCTAGGAACATCCGAAAGGACACAGTGCTGGGACTTGAAGACGGACTCGGGGACAGCAGGGACATTCCAAGCAGGAACGACGGACAGGCGCTGTGAACTTACCTGACGTGTTTTCTGTCGGAGTCAATTCCTTCCTCTGTGCTGTGTCACTGAGATTCTGGCTACACCGTTACCCACGGCGTCACTGTGGGAAAGGGTCTCCAGGCCTGGATTCCACGCCCGCCACCCCGGGAGGAGGGGAGACCGCTGCTCCCTGCTCTCCCGCGGGTGCTCACGCTGAGCCGTGCTGCTTACCTGGGCTGACTCTCACCATTTGTCTGCCTTAGTCCCTCTTCCTGGGCAGCCTTTCAAAATAAACTAGGTCCCAGCGAAAGGCTTTCGGCTGGAGCGACACAAGCTGATGTTTTCCAGAGCCCCTCAGAGAGCTCCGGCTGGCAGAGAAAGCATTCCAAGGGTTTCGATTTCTTCCCAACTGGTCGAGCTGCTCCTTTGTTCCCTGCAATCACCCAGCCGGGACGGCAGCTGAGCCTCTGGATCGCCACACTGGAGTGACATTCCTAAACCCAGGAGAAGCCGAGCCAGGCACTAAGCACCCCAGCCCTGGGGGCAGCAGGGCACCTGAGCTGAGAGCTGCATAGGTCATTCGATGCCCAGACCTCTCGGCTGGGTGCCTGGACCTCTCAGCTGTCCCCTGTCTCCATTCTTTTTCCCTCTTAAACGTCCCTTGTCAACTTCTCAGCCACATAAACCACCTGTTATGTTGGAGCCAAGTAACCGGACAAGACGTTAATGGTCCGACGGGACGGTGCACGCGGTGGGTGAGGGATGACGTTACTCATGCCCGCAGCGTCCTGCCTCCCTGCCAGCCCAGGAAGGAGCAGGCGGACATTCCCTGGTGGCCTGGGGCTGGTCTTTTCTTGGAGGCGGGAGGTGGCAGCAGCCCCATGGCCATCCCCGCCCCGGCTCAGGGAGTTTACCCACAAAACACGTGAGGACTTTCGCATCTGTTCTTCTTGGCTGGGTTCTCAGCCCTGAAAACAGCGCAGGAAGCGGACAGGCACCCATGGAATGAATGAAGGTGTGCCCGCAAGTCAGCCTGGCCGGGAGGGCCAGTCCCAGGGCAGGACGAAAGCACACCTCAGTCCCCGAGAGCCACGCGAAGCTTGGAATGAGAGCCCAGGGTTCCCAAGGCTGATGGTGGCCGGGAGCAGGGTACTTGGTGTCCTCAGAGACGCCTCGGTTCCTTCATCTCTCCACACGAGGCAGAGCACAGCTCGCAGAGTGAGATGGAACTTTAAAGAAGTGAACCCCATGAAAACGCTCTGAAGGCTAGGCGACCCCGTCTGAGGCCGCGGGCAGCTGTCCCATGGTGCTCGCCGGCCTGGACGGCCCGACGCAGCTCCCGGCAGCCTTCCCGGCTCACGCCTGCTTCTGCTGCCCCCTGGGCAGGCCTGTCTGTTTCTGCCGCACGCCCTTCTTTTGCTTCGATAAGCACGCTGGCCCTGTCCAGGTTACAAGGCCACAGGCCCCGGCGGCCGGGTGGCAGAGCTCCCCAGGGCAGCACCAGGAGGAGAGGGCGCGGAGGCTGACCTGCCCGACTCCCAGTCTGCTCTTTGCAGTAACTGCGCTGCACCCAGTTCTGAAAATGAAGCCCGAGGGAAACTGACTGGGGAAGTTCTGATGGGCCTGCATCTCCTCCTTCACCGCGTGGCTTTTCCGCCCTGAACGACAAAGAGGTTTCACCAATCCCGGCTAAGCACAGTCTCCAACCATGTTTAAGACCGGCGTGGCTAATTAAATCATAGGTTTAGGGCAACATAAAACTTGCTGCTGTCATCGAGTACTTTCTGCGTGGCCAGGGCTATGCCAGCTCATCTCGCTGTGTCTTAGTACCAGAACGGCAGGAGAACCTTGCGCTGAGCACCCAGCTCCAAGCAGGGACCTCGGCTCTCCTGCGTGAGAGCATGTGGCTCGATCTCACTGCACCCCATTCTCCTCACTTGTAAATCGGAATTATAATTAAATACCTACCTTGAAGGGATTTTTGAAGATTAAATGAATGAATATCAATGACAAGCTGCTAAATACATGAGATGCATCCAAAATCCGGCCACAGGGCTGGGTGCAACTCAGTGACAGGGTTCCTCAACACACCCAGGCACCACCCCAGTACCCAGGGAAGCACTAAGCATTGTGAGGTGAGCTGCATCATCCATGGTCCTCACAACAGAGATGCTATGTTTTCAGACACTGTAGATAAAGAAGCTGAAGCCAGAGCTCTTCGGTTATACAGAGAGCCAAGTCATGGAGGGTGAATTCAACTCGAGACTTCACACCAGGCTCATTTGACTGTTGCTGTGTTCAGACTCATAACTGCAGCTCAATTCACAATAGCTAAATTATGGAACCAGCCTAGGTGCCCTTCAATGGATGGATAAAGAAATTGTAGTATATATGCACAATGGAATATTACACAACCATAAAGAAGAATGAAATTATGGCATTTGCCTCTGAATGGATGCAATTGGAGACTATCAAGCTAAGTGAAATAAGTCCATCCCCCCTAAAACACCAAAGGCTAAATTTTCTGTCTGATATACGAATGCTAATTCACAATAAGGATTGGGGGAAGAATAGAAGTTCCCTGGATTAGACCAAGGGGAATGAAGGGAATGGAGGGGGATGGGAATGGGAGAGACCGTGGAATAATAGGACATACCTTTCCTATGTTCATATGTGAACACATGACCAGTGAAACTCCACACCGTGTTCAACCACAAGAACGGGAAGGTGGCCTCCATGTATGTGTGATGTGTCAAAAGACACTCTGTCATGCATACCTGAAGAGAACACATTTTAAAAAAATACATATCCTGCAACAGCAAATTGTATCCAGGCTATTAAAGTCAGTTTGACAGGATATCTAAAATTTGCCATGTAAATATACCTCTGTGTGTTAGCCAGGCTGTTTCCCCAACTCGCCTTGCTGGGCCTCAGGACAGGAGGAAAAGGCAGTGGCGGGGGAGGAGGGGAAGGGTGATCATGAGCCCAAAAGGTGGAAAAAAAAGAAAAAAAAGGGACTGTCAGGTTGTATTCATGGCAGAAGCTGAGTTGGATTTGTTGAATTTAAAGTTTCCTGCAGTAATGATTCCAGTCCAAGGAGCGTGCGATAAGCGGAATAAAGAAGCACGTTGGGCCCCACTGGCTGGGGCTGCAAGGAGAGAGCTTGAGAATGCATGTGATGTGCTGGGGTACAGCTGGAGGGCGGCCGAGGGTACTGTGGTGCGGTGACCTGCGGGCGGGTCACAAAGACTGGCAATGATTCCAGGGACCCTCTGTCAGACCAGAGGTGTCCACCAGGCAGAGAGAGCAGTCTGGGTGAGGCCAAGAGGTTCAGAGGTCCAGAAAGGCTCCCAGAGGAGCAAAGGGTGACAGAAAATGAAGCAGCCCTGTTAGTGGGGCACAGCTTTAAGGCAGGCCTTGGCTATGAGGCTGAATGCGGATTTATTCCTCCAGGGAGGCTCTAAGCGTTGACAAGAAAGGGGTGATATGTCTGGACTTCTGCCTGAGAAAAAAATTTCAGCTGCCTCGGGAAAGCCCAGCGCGGAGCGGGAAGAGGCAGGAAGCACACTGGGAGTCTCCGCGAGGGGCGGGGTGGGCGGCCAAGCTCACCTGCAGCTCCCCAGGGAGGGGAGGGAGAAGGTCTGCCACAGGCAGCGGGGGGCAGTGGAATTCAGGGGCTGCACAGCAGAGACGGAGCAGAGGCGTGTACATGAGTGGGACCTGGGTTAAGCCACGGGGCAGCTGGTGCATCTTCCTGGGAAAGGAAACTCTGGGCAGCAAGAATCTCTTTCCTCTGGACTTTAATGAGCAGGGAGGTAGGATGGGAGGGAGGGGTGCAGCCAGGTCCCACCGCGGCGCCTGAGGGGACATGCCTGACGGACAGCTGGGAATGGAGCTGGGCTCAAGTAGAGGGGCCTGAAGCCAGAGCACGGGGAGTCACACTGCAGAGAGGACAGTCAACAGTGGAAAGATACGCTTCCCTGGGAGAAGACCAGAACGCCGGAGACGGGAATATTGTACTTAAACGCAGAACAGGCAAAGAAAACAAGCAAAAGAATCTCAGAAGTAGCTCCCACGGAGATGGCATCGGAGAAAGTACCGCAGGACACTTGCAAGAGCTGGGAGCAGACAGAGTGGGAAGTGGGGCCGGGGAGGGTGGAGCCAGCAGGAGGAGGGCGGGGTCAGCAGCGCTGGCAGGGAGAACCCTGAATCCTGAAGTTGCCCCTTACCCGTGAACTCAGGAGAAATGGCCCACCCCATCTCTGGCGTGCTTTCACCCAGATGCATCCCTCTGGGGAAGCCGGCACGTTTTGAATGCCACACCACTTAGCTCAAACCATAGCACAGGGTGTTTAGAGTCATAAAGCAAATGAACTGGTCAAATCATTCTGGGCTTCTGTTTACCTCTTTTCCCCTGTAAAAAGGAGCTTTATTTGTGATGTTTTAATGCCATAACTGTATTTTTTTAATCAACCTCTTGGCTTCATTATTAAAACACTGGAAGAACTGTCTGTGGATTTGCATTTTTTAACTTTTTCTTTGAGAACTGATGATTTATGCCTTTGAATTTTGAATAAACTAAAAATTTTTAAAAGTTGGCAATTTGTCTGAAACAAGAGTGTGTTAAAAAGAAGAAGAAAAGATTCCCCAGAGAGCATTTTAATACTATCCAGAGAGCATTTGAATACTACTCAGTATTTAATACTATTCAGTAAGAAAAAATCATTTTTTAGAAAAACAGCATCCGAGGAACCGTGGAGTCTGCAGATCTGGCGCTAAATTCCAAACAAGCAGACCGAATCCGTGGTGGCGGCGCTGCTTCACCCGGAGGTCCTACCGGCTACGGTGTTGGAATGGAAGCTGTCACTGTGAACTGTCGCTGGGGTCCAGTGTTCCCAGCAGAGGACTGGCTCTCCGCTCCTCCCCACGGCCGAGGAGTGCTCAGCCAGCTTCCTAGGAGCTGTGCTGCGTGACAGGCTTGGGCCTCTGTCTCTGGCCAATTCCACATGCAGGTTTCTACCTGCGAGGTGGAAACTCATGTTCAGGAGGTTCAGAAAGACAGACTGCAGAGACGGACAGACCTGCCCGTTTGGTGGCTTGGGACATTCGGGACGCCCTGCCCGCTGGCTCAGGTCAGCGTGCAGCGTATTGGCAGGCGTGATTTCTGTTCTCATCCGCTGCACGGTTTCCTTTCTCACAGAAGGCCCTCCATAAATAAAGTCTAGTTTGATTTCGACTTCCAAAGATAGTCCGTGTTTGGGTTCCAGCCATCCTCATTTAATTAGCATAGTTCCAAATACCACTTTAACTTTGCCAAAACTTTTTTCATGTTTTTATCGCACTTCCATTGCCTTGTAGAAACAACCTCAAGAGGCGGGCCAGGCTCATTAACTCCAACTGCCTGCCAGGAACTGGAGGCCCAGAGCTTGTGACAATCGACTCCAGCCACACAGCTGCCTCGGTGACCCTGGGACTGCGGGGGAGACTAGTCAGCCGCCAAGAATGCACCCCACACATCTCCATCCCAGGGTCTGTGCAGCTCAGGACTTGGACTTCCAAACAGAAAGAATCTTGAAAAGTGAAGCACAGCATCGGCACGGAGCCAGAGCAAAGAGGCCGGATCTCAAATCTAAGAAACAAAGAGGCCGACTTCAAAGAGGAAGTTAAACGTGATTGTGTTAGTCAGCTTTCCATCCCTGTAACAAACACCTGACATAATCAACTGATAAAGAGAAAAGGTCTGGAGGGCCTGTCCATCATTGGTTGACCCTGTTGGACAAGGCAGCTCATCACAGTGAAATGGAGAAGAACCAAAGTAACTCCATTTTGCTCTCACCTGACTCCATAATATCCTGCTTAAAACGTTTTCCTTTCAGCCTCCTGAAGCTGTGTCTATGTTGACAATTCAGCAGGATCTTCCCATGTCCCTGACTATGACCTTCCTGTGTCCCTGGCTATGACCTTGTTGCATCCTGATGTATAACAAGGTGACTCTGAAATGTATACTCAAAACAATGCACATGTAATCGAAATGTCTGTCTCAACAGGGTCTTTCTGACCTACGTGTGCCTCAACTCTTCTTGTGGATTTTGTGGATTTGCATTATCAACTCTGTGCTTCCAATATTCAGGTGCTGGGAGTTCTTTGAGGTGCTGGCCCCTCCCAGTCGCTTGCCTGGCTTGTGCATTAAGGGACCTTTCTCCCTTTCAGTCTGGCTCAGTGTGTGTGGTGGTTTGTAATGCTCACAGGCTCCATAGCAGTGGCTGGGGCATGTGGAAAACAAAACCACCAAGAAGCAGGGGAGAGGGAGGGGCTGGGGGCCATTCTCCCCTTCAAGGACACGCCTCCAGTGACCTGAGCGCCTCCCACCAGGCCCCGCCTCTTAAAGGCCCCGTCCCGGGGAGACTGAGCCTTTGACACATAGTTTTGGAGGCATTGCAGATTAAAATCGTAGCAGCTCATGTGGGAATGTTTTCCTGTGAACAGTCTATGTCTAGGATGGTTGGGTCAGAGTAGAGAAAACGGATCTGCCAGCATTTTCTTTAATGCAGTTCTAGTGTCCAGATGTTGGCAAAGCATTTCTGTGATGATGAGCGTCTTTCAGGTCAGAAGATGGCAGAGCACAGCAGTCCTAGAAAATGCGTAAACCAATGAGACCGGCTCTATGCAGTGAAGCTCCATTTGCCAAAGCGGGCACTGGGCCTGGCTGTCCCTCCACACACACGTGTGGCCACCGTGAGGTAATTCAGTCAAGCCTCCATACACTTGTCATCCACATCTTCATGATTCAGAGCACCTGGGCTGAAGTTTGGACGATGGGCAGTGCTGTCCAGCTCCAGCGACCCAGCGTTGCCCAGCAAAGGCGTGGTGACTTCATAGTTTCCTACTGAAACAACCTGTTTGGGCTCTTCCTACAAATGATTTTACTTCACCAGGAAAAAGCGAAGTCCTCTTCACCACCTAGGGTGGGCGCTTTGAAAGCAGGCTGCAGCTCTCCCTGGTCTCAGCCGTGGCCCGTGCCCCAAGTCCAACAGCTCGTTCCAGAGCAAGCACCCAGATGACTCGGGACGCCCGAAGCGCGTGGCTCTCCTGTGATGCAGTAAGGAGCTGAGTTCATCACTGTGGACGCTCGGCTAGGGCGGACACTCCCACATCCCAAAGAGAGAGCCCGGGAGCCCCGAAGTCGCACACCTGGGCTCAGCGGGACGGCGGGGCTCAGCGATTTCATGATTTCCTCTTTCCACTACTGTCAGCTCTGCTGCAGATGGCTGCGTTGGATAGATTTCTGTTTCTTAAATCTCACATGGAGAACAATGCCAATACTTGCCAGAAAATGGGAATTCAATATCAAGAGCAATCTTGAAATGGAGAAATTGACGTTCTTAAATTCTATCTCAGGGTGGTTTATTCAGCCAAATGCAAGCGTGCTTTGCGGCTCCTACACACAGAGATAAAAGCTGCAAAGACCACGTTCTCAGAAGTTTAGAAATTGCTTCGGGTATCATTTCCGCTGCTGCTTCTATGAGAATTTAAACTTTTCAGGAGAATGCAAACTTGCCTCCACTCATTTAATCCATATTTGAGAAGTTTTCTATTTACTTGATTTGTATGTATCTACTCAGATGGGCCTCTGGTTAGTATCAAATGTTGCTTTGGAATGTTTTGCAAGGATAATACATTTTTTTAAAGAACGGTCTATGTTAAACCAGAGCATCATTAAATCAGGCATTTTATCTCCAGTAAATAACAGACTCACATAATTAAAAACATCGTAAGACCATTGGTCTTGATTTAAACCTTTTTAAAATAAAGAAATACATTTTTACAGAAGACATGGCATACCTTGTAATTTGATCTTTCTTACAACCTAATTTTTAAGGAATTGAGATATTAGAATATTTTTTCAGAAGACTTGGCTGATAAGTAAGGTTCGATTTTCTTCCAGGACCTGGCAACAAGCCAGATATCAGCATCTCTGTGGGTGGGGCCCGGTCACTGAGGGTCAGCAGCATTACTCTCTGGCGTGTACCCACTCGCCCATTGTGTGAATGCCTGACAGCATCCGGTCCAAGCGGGGTCCAAGTGAGGATCCGGGAGGCTGGGTGTCAGGCTCCCAGGCACGACTGGCTGATGACAGGAGCCGGCACGAGGATGCTACTCTGGCCGTCACTGAGGGCCAGGCAGGGACATGGCCCATGAGCAGGATCGCACAGACTGGGGCCGGACAAAGCCCATGCCCAAGCCAGCTCCCCTCGCCAGGCCCTGGGCTGCAATCACAAGGCCCGCGGTTTCTCCTCCAGCCCCTGAAGGATGCCGATTTGTATAGCTTCAATCTCACAGTTGGATCTGGGCTTTCGTAACTTTATGGATCCTCTCTCCTTTTCCAGAAACTTCCACACCAACCTCACATGGTCTTCCTGTCTTTCTACTGCTTTTTCCAGAGAGAACAATGTTTCCGTTCTGGAAATAAGCTCCCGCCTTCTTACCGTCCCTCTGCAGCCGGGACTCCACAGTGCACCGACCCTGGATGTCACTCACAGGCCGTGTCCATCCCTGGCTGCTGTTCCTTTGCCACACTTGCTGCACACGAAGCCCTTTGTTTGCAGATCCTGGTTAAAGGCAGAAACAAGCTGAGCCCTATTCAGGGACGCCTGGAATCGTCCACAGTATTTTTATGCCAAATACATTAGCTAGGACTACTAACAGCTTTGTACACGTGACACATTAAAAAGTCCAGAAACCTGCACGAGAGCTTGAGGAGTGTGGACACGTGCCGCAGACCCATCTGCCACGGCTTCGTGCCCTTGGGGCGGCGGGTTGTTGGTGGCAGGGGCAGTTAGCAGGAGTTCGCCCTCCTCACCGGGCTCTCCTGCAGTGCTGGTGGCCGGGGCCCCGCTGTGGGCTGCAGACCTGGGGACTAGCTGCTCACACGTCACCAGGGCTGCACGCCAATCCCACCGCAGCTCCCGGTGCCCTGACCCCCTCCACTGGGGCATGTGGGTCACAAGTAACAGAAGCGCCCCTCCTAATGGCCCTCAGAAGGGAGAAGCTGGCGCACGGTGCAAAGCCTGTGAGGCCGTCGTCTTCGTGCTGGGAGCTCTTCCAGCCTCCCGGGACCTGGGCACCTTCTTTTCCTCCCACGCTCAGCCCCTCCTCAGGCTGGTCCCTCCGGGCTGCAGGATGGTGCTAGCAAGTCCATATGCCTGGATGACCTTCCCCTGGCGGGGACTCTCCCAGGAGGGCTGATGGGTGTCAGCTTGATCTGATGGAGGCTGCCTGGGGAGGGCACAGCACGCTTCCTGCGTCTGAGGCGCTTCCAGGGGCAACTGGTGTGTGGGCCAGTGAGCTGAGTGGGGCAGCCCTCCCGAGGTGGGCAGCACCATCCCGCAGCCTCGGGCCAGGGCGCATCAACACAGCAGGAACAGGAGCAAAGAGGAACCGCTCTCCCTGCCTCTCTGTCTCTGTCTCTCCCTCTTTCTGTATCTCTGTCTCTCTCTGTCTCTGTCTCTCCCTGTCTTTCTGTCTCTCTGTTTCTTCCTCTCTCTGTCTCTGTCTCTCCTCTCTCCCTGTCTTTCTGTCTCTGTCTCTCTCCCTTTTGCTCTCTGTCTCCTTCTCTCCCTCCCTCGCTCCCTGTCTCTCTGTCTCTGTCTCCCTCTCTTATTCTCTCTCACTCTCTCTCTGTCTGTCTCTCCCTCTCTCTGTTTTTGTCTCTCCCTCTCTCCCTGTCTCTTCTTCTCTGTCACTCTCCCTCTTGCTCTCTGTCTCTGTCTATCCTCTCTCCCTGTCTCTCTATCTCTGTCTCCCTCTCTTATTCTCTCTCATTCTCTCTCACTCTCTCTCTGTCTCTCCCTTTTTCTGTCTCTGTCTCTCCTTGTCTCTGTTTCTCCTCCCTCCCTGTCTCTCTGTCTCTGGCTCTCTCTCTGTCTCTGTCTCTCCCTCTCTCCCTGCCTCTCTGTCTCTCTGTCTCTCCCTCTTTCTATCTCTCTCTGTCTCTCCCTGTCTCTGTCTCTCCCTCTCGTTCCTCCCTGTCTCCCTGTCTCTCTGTCTCTCATTCTCTCTCACTCTCTCTTTCTGTCTCTCCCTCTCTGTCTCTGGCTGTCTCTCTGTCTCTGTCTATTCTCCCTCCCTGTCTCTCTGTCTCTCCCTCTCTCTGTGTCTCCCTCTCTCTGTCTCTCCCCGCTCCCTGTCTCCCTGTCTCTCTGCTCTCATTCTCTCTCACTCTCTCTTCCCATCAGGTGTGTTTCCCGATGCTGTCCTTGTCCATCAGACTCCGTGTCTGCAGTCTGTGGACGCTGGTGGTCACCAACACTCCTCCAAGGGGTCCAGGTCTTCAGCCTGGGCCTGGGCCTGGGCCTGGGTGGCATCCTCAGTCTCTCACTCCGAGGCTTCTGGCTCCTTGAACTGGGTCCCCCGGGTTACCAGGCTCTCTGCCCTGCAGCAGGCCACAGTGAACGTCCCAGCGTCTGTCACTGTGTGAGCCAGCTGACAGGTCCCCTGCGATCACGTGCATTCTGCCAGTCCCGCCTCTGGAAAACCCTGGCCCAACGGCTCACTTTCGACTTCCCCTCCCTAGAACATCATCTCGTGCCCAAGGCAAGGCTGGCACAGGAATGGAACATCATGGAGTGTCACAGCTGGCTCAAATTGACCAGGGTTACCCCTAGGCCGTGGTGTGCCTGGGCTTCGGACGCACTTGCCATCAGCACCTAAAGAAATCTGCAGCCAGAGGTGAGAAAGGACGGTGGTGACCACCACAGTGGACCAGATCACAGGGCTGCTACTCACTGAGTTGGCAAACACAAAGGGAAAGCCCATATTTGACCCACACCTTGGCTTATAAAGACTTCATCATAGTCCAGTTAGTTAATTTCTGAACCCAAAATGCCTGCCACTCTCTTTGGTGACGCTATTTAACTTTCAGCTGGTCACCAACCACTGTCAGATCTACTCAGCCCTGTGCCTCTGAACAGATGAAAACTTGTTCTACACACACCTGAACCGAGCTCTACTTCCAGTTGCAGTGGGCCGTGCCCTTCCCGGAGCTCATTCCCAGACTAATTCCAAATTCACAGGATCTCAGGTGTGACCTGGGAAAAATTGTAGCCTGAGTCAAACACTCTGGTACCCACATTCCAGGAGAAGAGTCATCTGTTGAGTCAACGATTCACCTTAGGCTTCTAATATTGTTTTCTGCCCGTCCAGCTGGCCCTGAAAGCATTTGCATGGCCTTGGAATCAGCGTCACCAGTGCCTGCCCAGGGTGGTGCTCATGTCAGATGACCTGTGAAACAGCACAGATGAGATAGCTCTGTGCCCCTCCCGCAGGTTCCCAGAGGAACCCGCTGCCTCTACAGAATAGCCTCCAACGACTCTACGCTGCTTTTTGACGGGTGAGTCTTGGATTTTTGCTTTTTAATGAGGTGCATCCATGATTGACCCACTGACAGCTGTCATGCATCATCCAGAAACCTCGTTCAGTGTGTTGGGACACAAGTCTCTGTTAGTCTTTTGCATTACTGCACCTCTTACATGTAAAGTCCTAGATCACAGAATCAGTGACAGTTTTCAGTGGTTTTGGTTTTGTTTTGTTTATTTTTAACTACTTTTCAAGAATGTTTCCATTCTTGGAAGATGGAGATCGTGTCTCCTCCACAGCAGTGAGCAGTATGATCCCTGCCCAGCACATGGGACCAGGGCCCCATCCTGTAACGCCACCCACTGTGTGCGGGTGGGCCACCTGGGGGTCCTCTTGTCTCCCTGGGGCAGGGGGATTGGAGCTCGGGAAACAAGAGAACTGTTGATCTTCTGCTTTTACTGGAATAATAAAATCCTGTCTCTGCTCTACATCTAATGACTTCTACCAGCCTCCAGGAAGACTGTGACGGGCTAAGCAGCCAGCTTACCAACAGGGTGGCTCTCAGCAGCTTCGTAGATCTTAGCAGACACAGTGCTCCTCTGTTAGGGAAGCCGACGCTGGTAACAGTTTATTACTCGGCCTTTCCGGACAAAACAGTCTCTCTTTTTGCCTTCGGTGATGAGAATTATGCAACTATCATGTTTTTGTATTTTTGTTTTGTTTTGTTTTTGCCTTGGCTCCTAGGAAATCCAATAGTAAACTAATGATCCATTGAAATAACCATGTGCCTGTAGGCATGTTATAATTATCTTTCATTTGTCACATATCATCTTATGTTAATAGATACATTTTCTTCTGGTAAACACCTAAGTGTAGATCATAAAAGTCCATTTTATTTTTAAAAGTACTAATGAATAAACAACCGTGGAATGTGCTGAATCTGAACTATTATAAGGCCGACCCTTATTTAATAGCTATTTTATTGAAAAAAATCCATCACAAATGTCACAGTGTTCTCCCCCTGGAACAGGAAGTTAGGGCCACGGAGCCTGCGGTCTGCCCACGCTGTGGGGTCTGGGAAGAGCCACACAAGGGCAGCAGCATTTGGAGGGGTCACTACTGGCTCTGCTGTTCCAGAAACGCGGGCTTCTGTGTCTCTTCCCCTTGAAGGAGGGGCTGGGCCTGGTAAAGGTGTGAACCCTGGATGTGGGAATGACAAGGACTCTCTGGAGGCAGGGGCTCCCCCCTGACCCAGCACGGCCATGAGCCCCCGTAAGCCCTCCGGCAGTTTCTGAGAAGGCTTCCCTAGAGGCAGAGCCCATGACAGGGTTTCCAGAGTCCACAGCCTGTGGTCCTGTTCAGGGAAGCCCTGTGATGGGGGAGAAGCAGAAGGAAGGTAAAAGGGTCAAGAGAGGGTGTGGTCCTGCAGAAAGTTCACCCTTGCCTGAACCTCGCTGGGGAGCCGAGGGCTTGCCTCCAAGAGGCATGGTACCAGCTCTGTGGCGAGAAGCAGGCAAGACACAGACCACCCTGCAACGTGACGCCCATTCTGAGAAGCAGGCCCACAGATAATGATGGCAGTCAGCCATTAGGAGCTGACACCCAGCAGATGGGAGTGGGCTCTATCTAAGAAAGGAGATGGGACAACAGCGTCAGTCTCAGTCGTGACCATGGTGTGGGGGTCGGCCCATGTGGGTCAGGGGGTGCCGGACTGTGCAGGGCCTGTGTTGGACACGCCCCAGTGCGGGTTGCTTGGAGCCCGTGGCGCCATGTTGGAAGTGCTGCAGGGGAGCTGCATGGAGCCCATGGTGTCCTGTGGACCTGCTGCGAGGACCTTTCCGGACTACCAACAGTGGTAGGTCTCTGCCTCTATGTGAACAATCTGTGGGCGCTGTGGGGACTTTAGCACCCTCTTCCACTTCGTGTTTTTTACAACACTGGGATCTAGCTGATGTGGAATTGCGGTCTTAGAATTTCCTCACTTCCCTTCAACAGGAACAAAAGTCACTTGGTTTCTAAAATCCAAGAGAATTGGCAGTCAGGCCCTTCCCTGAGACATGGTCATGCGGTTCACTGCTGAACAGGGAAGGATGGAAATCACTCACCAATTTTTTCCTACTGATTGAGAAGAACAGTTAAGAAATGGAAATTCAGGAAAAATGGGAGCAACAGCAGGTTGAGTGTCTTGACTACCCAGCCTGACTTTAAACTCTGTATGTAATGTTGCCACCACCACATCCCTAGGGTTCCTGTGACTTCTCAGTCACTAACCCTCTAGGGAAGCTCTGTCCTCAATCTGCACACAAAAAGACCCTCGAATCTCAGGGGTGTCTCTGTTTGCATGTCACAGGTCAAAAGCAGCATGTGAATGGGAGCTGAGGTTGAGCACCAAACCGCACAAGGAAAAACTTGCCCCTCTGTGTCCAGACATCTCGAGATGAGAGAATCTCAGATGAGTCCCGGGGGACCCAGTTCTCTGTGAGAAGGAACCATTCCCAGCGCTTACAGAAAGTCTCTGATCGACTAATAATAAGTGCCTATTAATTGCCCACTGGACATTTTCTACCAGATAAACAGCGTAGGCACAGAAAGTCTGGCACAGCCCTCCGATGGGCACCCACACTGGATGATCCAGGTGCAGACCAGAGCAAGGTCCCCGTACAGCAGATGATCTCCAGAGCAGAGGCAGACCCCACGTGGACAGGGCACCCCAGCGGGCTGGAAAGCAGGGGGAAATCCCAGGGCACCTGGAGATTAGAAATCATTGCCAGACGTAGGAATCGGGTTTCTAGCTGCAGGTTGGAATGACACCGAGGTGCCTTTGTGCCTTTGGGGGTCCCTGTTCTCTCCCCGACTGGGTGACTCCTCCCAGAGGAGGTGAACCGCCATGCAGAAAAGGAGGAGCAACAACCTCCTTGAGAAGGAAAGAGACTGAGCCTCAGGGGCCTCCGGGGAACCCAACGTGTGTGCAAATCCTTTCTTCCCCTAATCCTTTCTTGTCCGTAAAGAGACAAACGTGGATCATGTTATCATAAAATGCTGCACAGGGAAAGTGGGGAGTGGAGGTGCCCTAACAGCCAAGTCCAGTCCAGGATCTGGAAAGAAAGCAGTGGTAAGGAGGGACCCCAACCTCCGCCAGAAGTCTGGAGGGAGGGCCACTCCACACAAGGGCAGAGGATTCCGCCAAGTCCCTGCAGCAAACTGAGAAGCAAAAACCCAGTCCCTGGGGCGGGTGGAGAGAGGAGAAGGGTCATCAGAGGGCAGGAAATGCAGCAGTCACGCAGTCTTTGCAGGATTTTATCCCTGAGAGTAGAAAGAAAAGAGAGTCGTAGTCAGCGTTCTGTCACTGCGACAAACACCTGAGGTACTGAGCTCAGAGCAAGGGAGGGTGCATCTTCCTCGGGTCTCAGTCCGTGGTGCCGTGCCTTCCTGCAGACCTGTGCTGAGGTGGGCATCACAGGAGCACACAGCAGAGGGGTCACTCACAGTGGTAGGACCCAGACAAAGGGGAAGGACTCAGCTCAGCGGCAAAGCACCCTGGGTTCAATCCTGAGCCAAAAAATAAGAGTCCTGTGGCGCCTGCTCTGCCCTCTCTGCCACGTGGGGACACAGTAAAGGGCCCCTGCCACCCAGAAGGGTCCTCAGCAGAACCCTGCACGGGGCCCTGATGTCGGGCTGGCCAGCCTCCGGAGCTGTGGGAAGCAGAGGTCTGTCCTCCAGCTGTGCCCGGGCTGTGCAGGGTGAGGCAGGAGGGGAGAGTGAGGGTGGAGGGGAGGGTGAGGCAGGAGGGGAGGGTGAGGATGGGGAGGAGGTTGAGGATGGGGAGGAGGGTGAGGATGGGGAGGAGGTTGAGGATGGGGAGGAGGGTGAGGATGGGGAGGAGGGTGAGGATGGGGAGGAGGGTGAGGGTGGAGGGAAGGGTGAGGATGGGGAGGAGGGTGAGGGTGGAGGGGAGGGTGAGGCAGGAGGGGAGGGTGAGGATGGGGAGGAGGTTGAGGATGGGGAGGAGGGTGAGGATGGGGAGGAGGGTGAGGATGGGGAGGAGGTTGAGGATGGGGAGGAGGGTGAGGATGGGGAGGAGGGTGAGGATGGGGAGGAGGTTGAGGGTGGGGAGGGTGAGGGAGAGAGGAGGGTGAGGGAGAGGGGAGGGTGAGGAGGCCAGCCCTGGCGGT
The DNA here is from genome assembly GCF_902686445.1 of Sciurus carolinensis. NCBI lineage: Eukaryota > Metazoa > Chordata > Mammalia > Rodentia > Sciuridae > Sciurus > Sciurus carolinensis. Next base: position 1,925,058 of record NC_062227.1, read on the forward strand.
CTGCAGGGCTCTCCAGGAGGTGCTGTGATCCCCAGGCCTAGGCAGAGGCAGGGCCGGCCAGTCCCATACCTCTCCTCAGGCGCATGCTTATCTCAGTCCACACAGGGCACAGGGCCAGCCTCTCCTGGCAGGGCCGTTGGGCCACACTGCCACCGGCCCTCCAGGCGGCAGGACGCTTCCTTGCTCCCGGGCTCCGACCAGCCTCAGGGCTCTGAAGTGCGCCCGGGATGTGCCAGTTCTGTTTTCTGCGTTGAACAGAGCCTCACACAAGCCAGAGACGGAAGGAAACCCTCAGGAGATCAGGAACGCGACAGCCAGCCGTCCCATGGGAGCCGCCTCCGCAGGTCGAAGGAGTGTCATTCCACTTTTGTGTCGGGCTTCGTAGGTCCGCACCCCCTTGGGGCGCACACTGTGCAACGTGCAGCTGTGGACAGAGCTCACGTGCGGCCTCACTCGACGATTAGGAACGTCCCTCCGCTGTGCTTCGTCACCCCATAAAACGCGTGCAGACCCTGGAGGGCCACCTGAAGCCCCATCCTCACGGGGCGGCTCTTGGGTGGCTCCTGAGGGCCAGCGCTCGCCTCCCCTGGTGCCAGGCCTGCTGCCCGCCATGGGTACACTGAGCGGCCACTCCAGTAATGGAGCGAGCCAGCCGTGAGGTCCAGAGGCCGGTCCTGCCTTCCCGCGGAGGCCCGGCGGGCGCACGGGCAGCAGAAGGCGCTGCTCACCTTGGGGGGGAGTGGCTGTGCTGTGAGGGCTTCCGCGGGTCCTGGCTTGGGAGCAGCCCCTGGGCCTGGGCGCTGGGGACCGTCCTTGCTCTGGATGGAAACCACGTCCACCCTCTCGTTCTATATGGTTTCCCTGGACTGAGCACATTGCTCCCCCAGCCCACACCTCAGCCCTGACTGCCTCCATCTTTGGCCAAAGACGGAAATTAGAAACCTCAAGGAAAGGTCCGTCAGACCTGGCTGGAACCTAAGGTCTACCCACCGCTCCTCAGCCCTGCTTTGAAGCTAACACGCCTGCCGTGGGCCGCTCAGGACCCAGCTTCCTTCCAGTTAGGCTATGATGACTTCTGTGATATTTGTTTAAAAACAGAAAGAGAAAGATGGCTTAGAGACTCTAGAGAGCAGGCTCACTACAACTGCCATGAATCGCGATCACTCTCAGGCTACAATTACTGAACACCCACCATCCAGCCGTGCCTCCCGGCAGACACCTGGAGAGTGGTGACAGAAGTCTTCCCACCCTTTATTCTGGGCCCGGCACTGCAATTTGCTCCATGTCTCCCTCAGTTTCTGTAGAAAAGACCACGGTCCCTTTTGCCATGAAAAGCCTAACGCTCTTCACGTGTCCCGTGCGTAGAGCACGCAAGCACGTGTGTGAGCTCCCATGTGCTGCATTTCCAGGCCGCAGGTGAGCGCGTGCAGACCCACCTGGTGGAGCTAAGGCTGCCTGGGGACGCATGGGCCCAGCCCGAGCGCGCGCACTGCAGCTCAGCAGCTGCTCCCCCGACAGCTCCACAGGAGGCCGGCACAAGGGCATTTGCAAAGTCAAGCTCTGCGTATTGTCATCCCACTAGGGTTGCAAGACTTGACTTGGTCCCCAGGCACCAGGCACGTGTTGCCTGCTGGCTAGGTCCAGGGGGCTGGGACGTGGAGAGAAAGAGGCTCCGTTTGTTCTCCTCTCCTGACATGTATTATCGCACCTGGTGCCCTTAGTGGTTGGACTTCCAGGCAGACTCAGAGCCTGGGCCACAGGAAAGCACGTGTGGCCTGCTCCCTCCTGATGAGTGTGAGAGGAAAACAAGAGAGGTGGTGGGGACATGCCTCTGGGTGGGCCTGTGGTTTAGACATGCATGGACCCAATAAATAAGGAGCAACACGGTGGTAGGGTTAGGAGTCAGCGGCCACCAGGACAGAAGAGCAAGACCAGTGCAGAAGGGGAGGGTGAGGCAGGGTGGGGTGGGGAGGAGGGTGAGGGGAGAAGGGAGGGGGGGGGAGGAGGCAAAGGGTGAGGGTGGGGAGGAGGGTGAGGGTGGGAAGGAGGGGAGAGTGAGGGAGGAAGGTGAGAGTGGGGAGGAGGATGAGGGTGGAAGGGAGGGTGGAGAGGAGGGTGAGAATGGGGGAGGAGGGTGAGAATGAGGGAGGAGGGTGAGGGTGGGGAGGAGGGGAGAGTGAGGGAGGAAGGTGAGAGTGGGGAGGAGGATGAGGGGTGGAAGGGAGGGTGAGAATGAGGGAGGGTGAGGGTGGGGAGGAGGGTGAGGGTGGCAGGAGGGGAGGGTGAGGGTGGACAGGAGGATGAGGGTGGACAGGAGGGGAGAGTGAGGGTGGGGAGGAGGGTGAGGGTGGGGAGGAGGGTGAGGGTGGAGGGGAGGGTGAGGGTGGAGGGGAGGGTCAGGGTCCTGCCTGAGGCCCGGCGGCTCTGCCTGAGGGGTGGACCTGGGGCAGGCGCGTGTCTGAACACATCCAGGGCCTCTACATAAGCTGCCCCGTTTCTCCGCACACTGCAGTTTCCAGCTCGCTTGGTGGTGTAGAGAAGAGACATCAGCCTGACCCTCCTGAGATCTGAGTCCTCATCAGGACCTTTGTCTCCTCTGAACCTGGGTTTCCCACCCAGCAACCAGGCTGCCCATCCCCAGGTTGACTCCTAGATCTAACGGGAGACCGTGGCGCGGCCCGGCCTGGGTGGAAGGGGCAGTTTCCGGGTTGTTCCCAGCTTGACCTCTCTGTTCATTTCTTTCCTCAAAGCCAGCGGCTGAAAGGTGAACCTCGCTGTCGGGAGTGGTGAACGTGAAGGAGCTCATGACTTGGAATCCGTGGGATGTGTTCATGGAGCTGACGGGGCTCCAGGTGCTGGGCAGACTCCCTGCTTCCTCGTTGACCTTACTGCCCATCGGGTATGCGGCCAAGCCCAGCCACGCCTTCGTCTTCCCCTGGATGGACTTCCAGGAGGTCAGCCTCTGTCTTCATGGCCTCCCTACAGAAAGGCAAGGGAGCCCTATGCCGGCTGTGTGGAAGCGAAGGCGCAGACGGTACTGATCCTCCACCCGCCAGCCTTGGAGCGGGTGCTGCGCGGGAGGCCCGGGGGCAGCGTCCATACTGACCCTGCTCTGTTTGCAGAAACGTTTCCTGTGTGCATTCCTTGTGAATAAGCAGCCCGGTGGGGGGGCACTGCTAGATCATGAACCTGCTGCGGGTCCCAGAGGGCAGCGAGCTGTGGAGGAGGAGGGGTGGGGCGCGGGGCCCAGGAGGGACACAGGCCTGGAGGTCCCATCTCCAGAGCAGATGGCCACCCTGGGAGCGCCTGGGGGAAGTCCCGCTGCACTCAGCATGTTTCTGCCCTGAGACCCGCTTCCTAAAGCGATCAGGACGGCGACTTAACGGAACAAGTTCTGGCTGGACACTCGGCCTGCTGGCCTCCTGGTGGCCTGGAGCAGGTGCCAGAGCCCAGGCTGGGCAGTGGGCCTCCAGCCCTGTGATGAGCCTTCAAACCAGAGCTGCCCACGAGCCATCTGCGACGGAAGCCCTCTCCTCATCTCGCTGCTGTCAGGAGGGCTCCTCCCATGCGCACGGATTTCAGTCGGACTGAAACCTTTGAAATTAATTTTCCTTGCTCAGGCTTCCCAAACGCCTTGAAACAAGATGTTCCCTGGAAAATGGTGCATTTGACTGCTGCCATATCCAGTCTTGGTCAAAGGAGCTTCTGGAAAGGTCGTTTGCAGGATTTTGAATGGATGCAAGTCACAGCTTAGAGGAACCATCTCCCGGCTCAGAATTCTAAGCCCTGTCATTTTCATTTAGATTATTTTCTTAGCCTTTAAAAAACATTTTGAAGGATACTGACTTTGCAGAGTGGGGCACTCAGAGTCTCTATTTCCAGAAAAGCACTTCATTCAGTACTTAACTAAGCACTTAGACCCTTATTTCTCAGGGTTAAGACTGGCCACCATATTTGATCTTTTCTTTCTCCTAACAAGGAGCTTTGAGGCTCCCAAGCCATGTTATCATATATTATGAGATTTGAAATTCACACAAAAAGTCTTTGTTAAGTAACACACCAAAGACATTCATATTTAAACTTTTTATTTGAGTTTGTCCTTAGGAAAAATCTGGGAACACAGGCCTCACTGTCCTTGCAGCTTACACTCAGTTTTAACACAAGATAACATAGGTGGAGATCACGTGTGTGCACATGCACATGGCATCCAGCTGAGATCACGTGTGTGCACATATGTGTGGCATCCAGCTGAGATCACAGGTGTGCACATGCACATGACATCCAGCTAAGATCACGTGTGTGCACATATGTGTGGCATCCAGCTGAGATCACAGGTGTGCACATGCATGTGGCATCCAGCTGAGATCACACATGTGCACATGCACATGACATCCTGCTGAGATCACATGTGTGCACATATGTGTGGCATCCAGCTGAGATCACACGTGTACACATGCACATGGCATCCAGCTCAGATCACATGTGTGCACATGCACATGGCATCCAACTGAGAATGTGTGTGCACATGCACGTGGCATCCAACTCAGATCACGTGTGTGCACATATGTGTGGCATCCAGCTGAGATCACAGGTGTGCACATGCACATGACATCCAACTGAGATCATGTGTGTGCACATGCACATGACATCCAACTGAGATCACGTGTGTGCACAAGCACATGCCATCATGTTACTGTCCTGACATACTGTACCTCCTAGCGTGTAAATGACTAGAAAGGGTTCAATTCCATTCAACTGTTTAAAGAGAAAATATCAAAACACAGTGGTGGACCTCCGGCTTCTCTCCACCCTTGTTTAGAGGAAGCACGCCTTCCTATAGACAAAAGCTCTGCGCTCCCACGAACTCGGGTAACTGTTCCCATGAACCTTCCAGAAGAAACTAAGAGCTGGAGGTGCACGCCGGCAATCCCAGCGGCTCAGGAGGCTGAGGCAGGAGAACTGCAACTCCAAGTCAGCCTCAGCAACTCAGGGAGGCCCTAGGTAACGTCACAAAAGGAAAAGAACTGGGGAGGCGGCTCAGGGGTCGAGCTCCTGGGTTCATCCAGCACTGGAAAAACCGTGAATGCCAACGGCGAGGAGACCACCCGTGTCTAACGAAGAGTGGGAAAGAGAAAGGACAACAGGGAAGTGAGGGAGGCCAGGAAGAGCCGTGGGAGGCACGCAGCCCTTAGGAGACCGCCATGTGCTCCCGCGGCAGCACAGGAGGCGGGCGGCTGCATGCGGAAGTGCTCGATAACTAGAAAAGAAAGAATATGGAACAGGAAGACACCAAAAGCTCGTCTTATAAAAATAGGCTACTTCTTATCTTCAAAGGGGGAAATGCTCGTATATACAGTGAGAAATGATGAAAAGAAAATGACCCCAGACATGATTAAATCAAAATAGTGGACACGCACAGGACACTGTGTGTGAGAATTTGCAAAGAATTTGAAACTGGGAGGAATTTGTTCTTCAGGGAAACAGTATACTAGCATGAACTTAATGAGTCTAACCAGACCAACTGCAAAACATGTACAGTTTTTTTTTAAAAGCAAAATATATGAAGTTTAATTTTAAAAAAATAGGCTGTGGCCTCTCAGATCTTTTCAATCACACCTACAAAAATCAGATAACTATAATCTGAGCTTAGAAAGAGAAACAACTACCAAATCATTTTGATGATGGCACCTGAAACCTGACCAAAAAATGACTCCCACCCCCCACATGACTCCAAATTAAAAATTAGCAAGCAGAGCCTGGCAGTACATTAAAAATGAATGTGCCGAAACCAAGTGGAGCTGAGTGCAGCAGTGACAGGATCCTGTGTGTCCCCACCCTAACGGACCTCAGTGAAGGACCACACAATGGCTCGGGACGTCGGCTTGATTCAGCTCACTGCTTCCAGCAGAGGCTGCAGGTGTTTCCTAGGCGTGCTGAAACACCGGTCTCCCCTCAGACCCTGACTGCAGGCTTACTGCAGAAAAATGCCCTAAATACATGTCACCGTCATGACCATGCAGCAACATCCCGATCACATAGCACTAATCTCCCGGTCCTATCTGATGTGATTAAATACATTAGTATCCCTGTAATTAGAATGGAGAAAGTACATTATTATATTTGCATTTTAAAATTAAATACTCAGAATATCCCAAGATTCAATATTTCTTACAATGACGTCGTAATAACTCAAGAAGGTGCATGGGTACAAAAGTAACACAGATAAAGGAATTGCCTCTGTGTATCCCAGTAGGAATGACCGGAAGACACCGGGACGGGAGAGCCCACCTCTGGCCGCACAGAGATGAAAAGATTCACATAAAGAAAAAAGTCAAACTCTTCTGGTGGAAACAAAGAAAAACTTTAAAACACAGAAGTGCATGCCATGTGCGCGCCTTAGTCAGCTGCCGTTTCCTAGGCGCCTTTCATTGCCATTTCGAGAGCTTCCCGAGAGGACTGGGGCTCGCCAACTCAAGCGTTTAACATGGGATTTGCTCCGCCAGCCTGGGCCCTGAGTGACTTCCATGAGAGGAGCCCTTGTTCCCTGAGAAGCTATGTAGCTCAAACAACAGGAAGTCTCTGAGTTGGGACTGCCTGGAGCTGCCTGCTCTTCCCCGCCAGGCTCAGCCCGTCAACACAGGAGACTCCAGGGACTCCCAGAGCAGGGACTCCTCCCCACAGCATGCAAGCCCTGTTCCACAGAGACCTGAGCAGGGGTCCTCCGGGCAGGTGTCCTCTGAGTCAATTCAGTTCTGACACCATCTTCCAGATCCCGCCGGCTGCGGCTCCCTGGGACCTCCCTGGTTCAGCTCTCCGTGACTGCTTCAAACCCTGTCCTCCGGGGTTTAAGGAGACTTCATTACATGAGCAAGATTGTTAGTGGATCCACGGGGAGGCCAGGAAGGTCTCCGACTCAGATACTGTCTGCTTGGCCTCTCGGTGTGGCATTCCTCCCTCAGGGCACGGGGCAGGAACCTTCTGGAAAGAGGAGTCTTATGACCTACTGTCACATCAGGTAGGTCAGGGATTCCTCAATGATTTAGTGGAATTGATTCCTCAATTCCACTAAAGGCAAGGGAAGAGTAGTGGTCCTATGACACACCTTGGGAAGGGAGTTGTAAGTCAAAAACCTTGGGCAAAACCCAAAAATACACATCGTAATATCACAATTTCTTTAAAACCCCTGGGAGAGTGGGCTGATTTGTTACTGCAGCATAGGTTAACTTCTCCTAGCTAAATGCATTATCCAGCAGGTTTATAACATGTTCCAATACCTGACTGAGCTGTTCTCTTCATTCCTCTCTCTCTGTTCTGTATGGAAATGTGATACCCATATAAACCCAGCCACCCCCCACACCCCAAAGGAAAGGAAGGAGTGAAACAGGTCTAGCAGACTTCAGACCATGTTATAAAATTCACGAGTTCAGAACTTTTCCACTTTCCCCAATATTCCTTCCCATGAACAACTGGTGTTTTTGTGGCTGCGGGTAACATCTGTTCCTCTAAGAATCTGAGTCTTCTCATATGATTCCCCCTATCTTCTCCATCACAACGATGTGAATTCTCCATGGAGTGAGTAACTCACAAGTCCTACCCAGGGCATGCCTTCTGGTGATTAGCAAAAGGTAGAAGAAAGAAGCAAGAGAAATGCATGCGGTGTTGTCCGGGAGCCCCAGCCCAAGTTCCCCTTCTCATTCAAATGGATTTTGGATTTGGGTTGAACAGCTCTGTGTGCCCAAGATGAATCAGTCTCTGGATTTCAGTTTCTTTCAATAACTGCACGATTAACTTCTGCATCTCAGAAAGCCATTTTCCTAAATAGAGCTCTTCCACGATCAAGTTCATCAATTGCGTTTTTCAGACTTGTGCATTCTTTAAACAAAAGATCACACATAACCCGTTAAAAAGATGTTTTAGATTTAAAAATATAGATATCTGTACAAGGCGCTCCCTGGCACTCCCTCATCTAACCTGTCACCATGGCCTTCAGTTTCCAAGGGGACCTAGCTGAGGTCCAGGTCAGGCATGAGGAGCAAGGTGTGAACCAGTAGCTCTTGAGCCTACAGCCCACACATCACCGTCTTCTCCCTCACACACGGTTAGGTGTGGACGTTTGTGCTCATGATTTAGTGAGAAGACGCCACAATCAGAAGACAAGATTGAGTCTTTCCACAGCCCGGTCCCTGAGACCCTCCTTTCTGCAGTGGGTGTGAGATGGCCTTTAGAGAATAAATGGAATCCCGACTCGTAGAATAGACTTGTGCGCTTTCCTTCTGAACTCCAGGGGAGTTTATGGAAGGTCGGAATTATTTCTTTTTTGACCCGCTTTGGAACCCACCCTTGAAGTGGGCTGGGCACGTGGGTTTCTCATGAGAAGACTGGATCCATGATATGAATTCTTCAGTGGTCGTAGGACTTCAATTTTCTGTTGCTTCCCGAGTCATTTTTGGTCAGTTACATTTTTCTAGGAATTCATCTATTTTATCAAAGTTTTCAAATTTATTGAAACAAAACTGTCATTTGGATTCAATTTTATTTTAATCTTTCCCATGTCTCTGGTTTTGCCTCATTTTCATCCCTATCATGTATTTGTGGGCTCTTTTCTCTCTCCCACCCTCTCTCCACTCTCTTCTCTCCCCTCTTTCCTCCCTCTCTCCCTCTTCCTTTCCCTCCCTCTTCCTCTTCCTTTCCCTCCCTCTCCCTCTTCCTTTCCCTCCCTCTCCCTTCTTCCTCTCCCACCCTCTCCCTCCTCCTCTCCCTCTTTCTCTCCCTCTCTCTCTCCCTTCTTCCTCTCCTTCTCTCTCCTTCTTTCTCTCCCTCCCTCTCCCTCCTCCTCTCTCTCTCCCTCTCCCTCTTCCTCTCCCTCCCTCTCCCTCTTTCTCTCTCTCTCTCCCTCTTTCCTCTCTCCTCTCTCCCTCCCTTCCTCTCCCTGTCTCTCTCCTCCCTCCCTCTCCCTCTTCATCTCCCTCCCTCTCCCTCCCTCTCCCTCCTCCTCTCTCCCTCCCTCTCCCTCTTTCTCTCCCTCTCTCTCTCCCTCTTCATCTCCCTCCCTCTCCCTCTTTCTCTCCCTCTCTCTCTCCCTCTTCATCTCCCTCCCTCTCCCTCTTTCTCTCCCTCTCTCTCTCTCCCTCTTTATTTATTTTATTTTCAAAAAATATTTTAACTCAAAATCCGAGAACTTTTCATCATAATTTCAGAGAAGTATTCTACCCAATTCCATCTGACAATGCTTGAATCATCACAAAGTCCTCGAATAGAGCCACACAAGTGCTCCCACCCGGGATGCCATCTGACACCAGGCCTCCCTGGAGGCCCAGAGCACCAGCCTCCCGATGGTGAACTTCCAGCTACCCACGAGGGCAGAAAAGTTCTCTTCATGAATAAAGTAAATTCAATCCAAAGGCTTCTGACCATCGTGCATCTACGAAGCTCCCGATCCACCTGCCTTGGCTCGCTTTGCAGTTCATGTTCCCACTGGTCTAGATGCGGGACGAGGCCCAACACTTCCAAGAAAAGGCAGGAAAACCTCCCGACAGGTAGGAAAGGTGCAGCCGGGAACCCCTGAGTTCAGCATGGGTGTCTGGCTTCACCGTCACAGAGAGCATGCGACCAGTTCTGCACAGCGAAGGAAATAGTCAAGGGTGTGAAGAGAGAGGGATGTTTGCCTCTGCTCCTCAGATAGGCATTAGTGTCCAGCATAAATAAGGAGCTCAAAAACTTAATGTCCAAGAGCAAATAACCCAATTAACAAATGGGCAGAAGAACAGACGAGACACTTCTCAAAGTAAATAACAATGGCCAATAAGTATATGCAATCAGGGAAATGCAAATCAAAACCACACTGAGATGTCATCTTGCTCCAGTCAGAATGGCAATTGTCAATAACACAAATCATAATAATGCATGTCAGCAAGGATGTGGGCAAAAGGTACGCTCAGTCTTTGTTGGAGGGACTGCAAATTAGTGCAGCCACTCTGGAAAACAGCATGAAGATTCCCCAAAACACTGGGAATGGATCCACCACAGGACCCAGCAACCCCACTCCTCAGTACATGACCCAAAGATCTAAAATCAGCACACTGCAGTGATGTAGCTGCTTCAGTGTTTAGCACAATTTACAATAGCAAAGCTACAGAGCCAACCTAGATGCCCTTCAACAGGTGAATGGATAAAGAAAATGGGCACATATGCACAATGGAATATTACTCAGCCATAAAGAAAAACAAAATTATGTCACTAAATGGTAAACAGATAGAAATGGAAAAACCTCATGCTGAGTGAAATAAGCCAGACCCACAAAGTCAAAGGTTGAATGTTTTCTCTCATCTGTGGGACATAGAGTAAAAGAAGGGGGAAAATGTGTGTTTGGGAGAGGGATCCCACAAAAATGGAAGAGAGCTCAGAGGAGCAGAGGAAGGGAATGGAGCAGGAGAAAGGAGGGACAGGAAAAGGGAGGAACGGTGGAATGAAACTGACCAAACCTCCTAAGAATGTGTCTGAACGCACCTCGTGAATTTCACCTTCAGGTGTATCCATAATGCACTGGTTTTCAAAGTTTCAAATAAATAGAAGAGAGACTGATCGAGAACAGGAAAGGGAACCAGGAGGGAGGAGGAGGAGGAGATAGGGGAAGTGCTGGGGACTGAATCTGAGCAAACTCTGACCCAGTAACATGTATGATTAAAATGAACTGGTAAAAACACCTTGTTCAGAAAAGAACACGCGATCTTAAAGAAGTAGCAATGGGAATGATTTCACACATCCTCAGCAGGTGTCTGTCTGAAGTCCTTATACCTGGAGCAAATCTATTCAGCACAGTCCATTAATGTGTTTTTGCAGATGACCAAAATTCTCGGTGGTCTAGATCGCAACAAATTCTGAAAACTAACAATCCTCTATGGCAGGCGCGTTCTCTGAATTCCCGAGTGCAGGGAGCAAGCCCGTGCGCCGTGCCAGGGCCTGCTCCTGTGTCTCCCCTCGCCCTCCGTGGACTCCCCGCTTTCCCAGTGTGGATGAGGGAAATGCGATTCGTAACGAATGTACCTCGGTTACTGCCGGAGCTGACTCGTCGGTGCCTCCGTGACCCCAGAAAGCACACCTGCCACCACAGAGCCTGGAGGCTGCAATCTGTACTTCCCTTCAGACATACGTAGGCACTTCCTCTGTCCACACGTTCACTGTTGTAAACTGTGACGACAAGATCCACTAGATATTCCATGATGTTAGTGATGGTAACATGGAACCCGGCAACTTCCAGCAAACGTGGAAACAAATCAAGACGACTCCCGTTCCTCCCGGAACTGAGTGCTTCTCAGTCTACGGTGCCTGCAGCCAGCTGGAGCTCTTACTAAATGTAGTCTGTTTTTCTTTTGCTGTGTTTTTCATACTGGGGATTAAACACAGGGGTGCTTTACCTCTAAGTTACATCCCTAGATCTTTTTATTTTTTTAGTTTGGGACTAGGTCTCGCTAATTGCTGAGGCCGGTCTTGAACTTGCCATCCTCCTGCCTCAGCCTCCCAAGCCAGTGGGATTACAGATGTGCACACAGTGCCTAGCTACTAAATGTGGATTTTTATTCAGTAGGCCTGGGTGGAATTTAGTCTTTAAAAATGTCTAGCAAACTCCTCTGAGATATGGATGTCCCTGAACTTTGGACCACAATTTGAGTAGCAAGATTCTGAAAAACTAGCCAAGAGTTAAAACTAAAATATTATTATGGCAGGCATAAAGACAAATGAAGAAAAATGTAAATTCAAGGAAAACAAGGTGGACAAAGTTTGAGTTGAGTGGAGGTTAAGTTTACACAGGGGAATTTTCAAAAAGCTCCGAAATAAAAGGTGTTTACAATCAGAGAGGAGAGACTTCTGCTCCTGCCCTCTGTCCACTCATGCCTGCCAGCGGCTGCCAGTGACCGCACGTCCTGAGCTGCGGAGCCGCGTGAACAAGGACAGCAGATCAGAAGGCTTGACACAAGGACTCTTCTGGAAAAGTGAGACCCCTGGCTACGGACTCTGCTTCCCGTGACTGACATGCATGCAGGGTCCTGCGGTGGGAGGCTCTGACTTATGATCTGTGAAAATGCTCTGTATTTCTTGAAGACCACGCGTGCCTGTTCTTTCAAGATTCTGATGACTCTGCAGTGGAACGCGGTCCTTCGTCTTAGGAAAGAGTCTGTCTTCCCTGCTAAATCTAGCCCCGCACCTGCCCAGAGACTCTGTCACCCCAGGGCCCCTCCTGCCCCACCTCAGGACACACACCCAAGGGCTGCGCCCTGCCTAGAAGGCAGTGCACAGATCATCACTTGTCACCAACACAGGCACAGGCCCTGCCGGAGAGCCCACAGGGTGACCGAACTCACCAACTGCAGAAACGGTGACATCTTTGAGGTTGAACTGAAACCACGTGAAAACAGGATTTTCCCTCCAAAGACAGCACAATCCATTTTCAGTAAAGAGAAAAATTCAAAAACTCGGAATACGAATGAGCAGCCGAAGAGGCCGGACTTTCTAACGGTGCCAGAAAAAATCAGTTCTGCGCGCACGCTCTGCGAGGTGCTCAGTCAGCTGCTGGACCCCCGGTACGTCAGCTCCTGAGCCGCGTTCTGCCCGCATCCCCACGATTCCTGCACGAGACCATGTGTGCGCTCATGGAAACTCACAGGCAGGAGGAGGAGCTAACTCTTTGGTAAAGGTCTGCTGTGAGGAGAGTCTTCTGTAAGTTCCAGCTGGCTCACCTTTTTATGGTTAGGTACTGTGGACACATGGTGGAGAGAGGGAGTAAGAAAACAGAGAGGTTGTGCAGATGCACAGGAGGGGTTCTCAAGTGAGTTCAGCCACGCTAAGGTCATTGGCATTTTCTGAAAAACACAAGCCAAAGAAGTGGAATGAGCAGTCACATCCACCAAGTGACACAGGAGCCTCTTACTTCCATTCTAAGCTGGACCCGGTTGGTAGAAAACTCTAAGTACTGTCCTTGAGACTGTGGCCGCTGGCAGTACTCCCTTGGCAGGGCTCTTTGCTTTAAGGCAGATACATCCACCAGCAGGGGAGCATGTGCCTACCTGGGCGGGGGCTGAGGCCTGAAGACAGCAGCCTTTTCAGAGACTGGAGCCAGGGCCAGGGGTTCAAAGGTGGGGCCGGGGGACAGAGGGGCCGGGGGACGGAGGGGCCGCGAGACGCCACTGCCCCAGGCCAGCCTCAAATCCATGCCCTGGGGTCGAGTGTAGTCTGAGACTAAGCTTCTCGCTCATGTCAGAAATAAGGCTCAGCCAGCCATCCCCGAGGGGCGGGGCGCTGACCTGCACCATCCTGTAGGACCGCAGACGGCTGGTCCCCGTTCACACCTTCCGTTAGGAGACCCAGGCGAAGGGAGGGTGGGTGGCTCACGTAGGTGCTCTGCTCGGGCAGCGGGGAGGTCACAGGGAGGAACAGTGACAGGGACCCAGGGAAGAGCGGAGACGGAGGCGTCTGGTCTGCAGCCTCCGTCCTGCGTGAGGAGAGGCAGGCCCGGGTCCTGCGGGTGTGGCACTGATCACAAGGCCGAGATCACCGTCAACTTGAAGAACCTGAAAGAAAACCCTGAACTGTTGGCCAGGGACGCCCTGCAGCCCAAGATGGAAAAGAGGGGTCCCTGCTGTAAAAGGCAACACCCCGCAGTGGGCGCTGCAGGGAGACTGGCGGGGGTGGCCAGGCCCGGGCAGTGGGCGCTGAAGGGAGACTGGCGGGGGTGGCCAGGCCCGGGCAGTGGGCGCTGCAGGGAGACTGGCGGGGGTGGCCAGGCCCGGGCAGTGGGCGCTGCAGGGAGACTGGAGGGGGTGGCCAGGCCCGGGCAGTGGGCGCTGCAGGGAGACCTGAGGGGGTGGCCAGGCCCGGGCAGTGGGCGCTGCAGGGAGACTGGCGGGGGTGGCCAGGCCCGGGCAGTGGGCGCTGCAGGGAGACTGGCGGGGGTGGCCAGGCCCGGGCAGTGGGTGCTGCAGGGAGACTGGTGGGGGTGGCCAGGCCCTGCTTGCTGCCCTCAGCGTAGGCCGGTGCTACCAAGCCCAGGCGGGACTCGGCCACAGAAGCTGGCCAGGCCGCCTGACGTGACGTGGGAGTCCACGCTGGATTTCTGTGAGTGGATGTCACCCAGAACGGGTTTGTATACCCAGAAACTGGGGGAGGATTCTGCAGGCGCCAGCTCTGGACCTTCCTCCCAGGTGCTTTGTCCCTAGAGAGAGGGGCCACGGCTTCGGGCAAACGCACTCAGGGCTGGTGGAGAGGCCAGGCGGGGCTGGGGTCTTCTGGGGCCGCTGAGGGGGCCCAGGAGAACGTGGGGAGACAGGTCGGGCTGCGTGGACAGGAGAACGTGGGGAGACGGGACGGGCTGCGTGGAGAGGAGAACGTGGGGAGACGGGTCGGGCTGCGTGGACAGGAGAACGTGGGGAGACGGGTCGGGCTGCGTGGACAGGAGAACGTGGGGAGACGGGTCGGGCTGCGTGGACAGGAGAACGTGGGGAGACGGGTCGGGCTGCGTGGAGAGGAGAACGTGGGGAGACGGGACGGGCTGCGTGGACAGGAGAACGTGGGGAGACGGGGACGGGCTGGGTGGACAGGAGAACGTGGGGAGATAGAGACGGGCTGCGTGGACAGGAGAACGTGGGGAGACGGGACGGGCTGCGTGGACAGGAGAACGTGGGGAGACGGGACGGGCTGCGTGGACAGGAGAACGTGGGGAGACGGGTCGGGCTGCGTGGACAGGAGAACGTGGGGAGACGGGTCGGGCTGCGTGGACAGGAGAACGTGGGGAGACGGGGACGGGCTGCGTGGACAGGAGAACGTGGGGAGACGGGGACGGGCTGCGTGGACAGGAGAACGTGGGGAGACGGGTCGGGCTGCGTGGACAGGAGAACGTGGGGAGACGGGACGGGCTGCGTGGACAGGAGAACGTGGGGAGACGGGTCGGGCTGCGTGGAGAGGAGAACGTGGGGAGATAGAGACAGGCTGCGTGGACAGGAGAACGTGGGGAGACGGGTCGGGCTGCGTGGACAGGAGAACGTGGGGAGACGGGTCGGGCTGCGTGGACAGGAGAAGGTGGGGAGACGGGGATGGGCCACATGGACAGGAGAACGTGGGGAGACGGGTCGGGCTGCGTGGACAGGAGAAGGTGGGGAGACGGGTCGGGCTGCGTGGACAGGAGAACGTGGGGAGACGGGTCGGGCTGCGTGGACAGGAGAACGTGGGGAGACGGGTCGGGCTGCGTGGACAGGAGAAGGTGGGGAGACGGGTCGGGCTGCGTGGACAGGAGAAGGTGGGGAGACGGGTCGGGCTGCGTGGACAGGAGAACGTGGGGAGACGGGTCGGGCTGCGTGGACAGGAGAACGTGGGGAGACGGGGATGGGCTGCGTGGACAGGAGAACGTGGGGAGACGGGTCGGGCTGCGTGGAGAGGAGAACGTGGGGAGACGGGGATGGGCCACATGGACAGGAGAACGTGGGGAGACGGGTCGGGCTGCGTGGACAGGAGAACGTGAGGAGACGGGTCGGGCTGCGTGGACAGGAGAACGTGAGGAGACGGGGACAGGCTGCGTGGACAGGAGAACGTGGGGAGACGGGGACAGGCTGCGTGGACAGGAGAACGTGGGGAGACGGGGACAGGCTGCGTGGACAGGAGAACGTGGAGAGACGGGGATGGGCTGCGTGGACAGGAGAACGTGGGGAGACGGGTCGGGCTGCGTGGACAGAGCCACCCTTGCCTTGAGAAGCAGCAGGACTCAGCATGACCAGACAGTGTGGTGACCCCAGCACAGGGGGCAGAGGCTCAGCTGGCTGGCGCCCCTCCGTCCTGCCTCCACGGGAGTCCTGGCCTTGTGCTGGGGACCTGAGGCGGGACCGCGTCCCCTTCCTCCCGTCAACATGCCGTCCTCTGGGGCCGCAGCCCAGGAGGCGTGGACATCTGGGCCTTGACGACTGACTGTGACTACATGGGTGAGGACCAGGAGGAGTCCCGGGGTCAGCGGGGAGAGACCTGGTCCCAGGTGGAGGGCGAGCCAACCTCGCCCCAGCCGTCTGCATGGCCAGAGGTCACAGACCGGAGCCCGCGGTCAGGAGCATCACCACAGCCGTGCAGGAGGCCAGACTGCACCTGGACGCGCGGAGGCCATCTTTAAGCAGGAGACCATGAGCGTTCCCAGAGGAAGAGGGAAGGCCACAAACCAGCCAGAGGAGGACAGAAGACCACCAAAGCACAGGCTGTAAAACATGCTCAAGTAAGCATGGCGCCGAGAGGCGGCCGTCACCCGGCACTGGACCCAGCGCAGCCTCCAGGGCTGGGGTGGCTCTGGGTGGGGCGTAGGCCCACAGGGCAGCGGGCGGGCACACAGGGCAGCGGGCGGGCACACAGGGCAGCGGGCGGGCACACAGGGCAGCGGGCGGGCGGGCACATACACCCCTACCTGTGATGCCCTGAGGTTTAAATGACAAATGTTTGGTTCCTGGTCAGAGGGTCCACCTTGGGGCCACCGACCAGGCGGGCGAGGGACACACACTGGAGGCCACAGGAGCTTCAGATCTGCTGGGCACAGCTGCTGGGTAGACAGTAGCCGCCGGGCTCTGACATCACACTCAGGCCATTGTGGAATCACGGGGCCATGCTGCCTCCAGCCCCAGGAAGAGCAGCCCCCTCGGGGGACACCCGTCCCCAGCACCGTGTCACCCTCCACACTGTCCATGCAGGAGGACGTTGGCCTAACGGAGGGAACCCTACCCTGGCTCACAGATTCATTCCATGGGCGCTTGGCAGCCGTCATGGAGGACATGTGTGAGGACAGTGTGAGGAGGACAGTGTGAGGGGTACTGTGTGAGGAGGACTGTGTGTGAGGAGGACTGTGTGAGGAGGACTGTGTGAGAGGACTGTGTGAGGAGGACTGTGTGAGGAGGACTGTGTGAGGAGGACTGTGTGAGGACAGTGTGTGAGGAGGACTGTGTGAGGAGGACTGTGTGTGAGGAGGACTGTGTGAGGAGGACTGTGTGTGAGGAGGACTGTGTGAGGGGTACTGTGAGGAGGACTGTGTGAGGAGGATTGTGTGAGGTGGACTGTGTGAGGAGGACTGTGTGAGGAGGACTGTGTGAGGAGGACTGTGTGAGAGGACTGTGTGAGGAGGACTGTGTGAGGAGGATTGTGTGAGGTGGACTGTGTGAGGAGGACTGTGTGAGGAGGACTGTGTGGAGGACTGTGTGAGGAGGACTGCTCACCTTGAGGTGGGGGTGCAGGAGGCGTGGAGGAAGACCAGGCCCACTCCCTCCAGGACAGGCCGCAGGGACCTCCTCGCCAGCCCACCTCCTGCAGCCACCATGCCCAGCAGTGCCGCTGAGGCACCCAGGCCTCTGCGCCAGGTCCCACCGTGGCGACTGGCAGCCGAGTGTCCTCCTCTGCCAGAGGGCATGCTCTGGGGAGAGGAAGGGCGAGGGTGGCTGAGGGAACCTGCCACCTCTCCTGAACGTCTTGTAAATAAGCGTACAATCTTAAACATCAAGGAAAGACCTCCATGAACAAGGAAGCCCCAGAGAGAAAGAAGGAGAGGAGAACCCGGGAAGGTCAGGGCAGCACTGGGGACACTGAACCGCCCAGCCCGCTGTGCGGCGCCACCTGACGCAGGAGGGGAAAGCTGACTTCCTGGAGACCGAGCCCTGACAGCGAGGGAGGCGGAAGAGTGGTCAGCTGAGGACGGAATGAGCCAGTGTCGCGGCTGAAGATCTAACCACTCGCCCACCAGACGCACTTAGAAACCCCCCCACACACATACCAGAAGGGGAAAAGCAGTAGAGAAGCAGAAAGAACAATCCAGAACAAGGAGTAGTGTTGCAGGCAGCCGGAGGTGTCGGAGTCGACTTGGATCCTGCGGAGGGTGGAGGGACCAGAGGCCCTGAGGGGACAGTCGATTTCAATCTGAGGTCTTGACCAGCCTGGATACCGGTAAGGGCTGAAGGAGAGGCCCGGACGTCTGCACTCCCACAGAAGAAAATTCCTGGCGCTCTCGCCTCGACATACAGGCACCACGCTCCATCTGGCCCCGGGGACTCGGGGTCTAGGGCGCGACAACCGCGCATGAGGGTGAGCCAGCAGTTCCAGACACACAAGGACTCGGAACGCTCAGCACTCACGTGTGCTGTGGAAAACAAAATGACGAAGGTGAACTCAAGTGACATCGTCAGGCACAGGGAGCCATGGAAGCAACCTGCGGGCCACCTGAACCTGTGACGAGCGGAGTCGCAGGACACAGGGGTCACTTCACCGCGAAGACCTGGGCGGCTGACAGTCACTGACCGGCCAGGAGCAACGCAGATCCACGTGGAACACACTTGTGTGCCTTAATGAAAACGTGTCTTCCAAGATCAAGACGGACTTCGGAGCGGGTGTGGCGACCCACGCCTGTGATCCCCCCAACTCGGAGGCCACAGCAGGAGGATGGCGGGTTCCAGGAAAGATCCGGCACCTTCTGAGACCCTGTCTCAGCGGATTTTTATAAAGGGCTGGGATGTCCTCCAGTCGTGAAGTGCCGTGGATTCAACCCCAGCACCAGGAAGGAGGAAAACTCAATAAAAGACGACAGTTGAAACTCAGATGACCAACATACAACGCAGATGACTTTCGAAAGTCAGTGGCTAATAAAGGTGCTGCTGCTTGTTCAGGACACGAGTGTAATTTATTAGCTATGTAATGCAACTTCAGCCAACAACGTGCCAGCACTATTTACGTAAAATGTTAAATGATTCTGAAGCGTATGTCGTATGCATGTGAGTAGAAATTTGGCAAAAAATAACCAAGATGTGTTTACATAGAAATGCAATGGAAGCAATGCTGTGTCTCAAATCATGTTAAATAATGATTATAGTGATAAAGTTTCAGAATCAGAACAAGAAATGAAAAAAGGCGATCAGACAGACTGAAGCCCAGAATAATGTCCACATTTCACCAGATCATTGTGGAATATTATAAATCAAAAAGGTTTTTAGTTTTGAGGGAAAAGAGCATTTCGATTGCTGCAACGAAAAGAAATTCTAGGTGCATTAAACTCCATTTCTACATGTGGAAAATGAAACTGTAAAAACCCTGCCATAAAATATGGGAGACTGTCTGAACTAACAGGAAATGGAGAAGCCTTCTCTAACGAAGCTGTAAAACCTGGAAATCTTTAAGTGAGGGATTTGACTATAAGATTTTAAGGTTTTATGCAGAAAAGATAACTGTGAAAATTAAAACACAAATAAGACATGGTGAACCAAATATTAAACAAAGAAAGGGTTAACCCTTATGAAGAGAGTTCCTTAAATAAAAAAAGGAAAAGAAAAACCTCATATACAAATGGGGAAGGCCAGGAAAATAATATTTTGGACACCTAACATGAGCAAGAATTCACGAGACTTGATAATAAATACTGTTTCTGGAGACGCACAGACAGAACCTCTCAAAGACTCTACAGTCATCTCAGGAGTACTTTAACGTGACACCGCTGTCTCTTCCTGAGTTCAAACGCTTCACGTTTTGTTAAGCATTTAAATCACATCACTCTGTGCACGGTGTGTTTTGAGGTCAGCATTTTTCCCTTGTGATGTCCAGTTTACCCACCTCTGGTTTTGTTCCTGGACCATCTGCCCATGTTTTAATTGGGCTATTGTCCTTTCCTTGTTGAAGCGGGGTCCTTCACATACTCTGAACACTAGACCCTTATTGGACACAGAATTTGCACACATTTTCTGGGTTTTGCCTGTCTCCTCAGATGGTATAAGGCCATCCAGTGCAGAAAGGCCCGCCTATTTTGACAAGTGTGTTGTGTTGTCTCTGCTCACAGGGCCACATCTAGGGAGTGGCTTCCCAACCCAAGATCAGACCCAGTCCTTCCTCCCATGTGTCCTGAGAGTTTCACGGTCCTCCCACTTCCCATCAGATTTTTGTTTCATTCGAGGTTAACATATTTTGCTCTTCCATTTACATCTTTGATTACCCTTTGGGGTGATGTGGGGATCCACCTTTCGTCTTTTTCCTGTGGATATTCAATTTTTTCCCAGCAGCATTTGTTGGAAAGACTATTTCCCCAATAAACGACTTTGGCATTCTTGTAAAAAACTCAATTCATCAAGCCTGTGTGTGGTAGTGCACGTCTGTAATCCCAAGGGGTCGGGAGGCTGAGGCAGGAGGATCACAAGTTCAAGGCCAGCCTCAGCAACTTAGTGAAGTCCTAAGCAGCTTAGCGAGACCCTGTCTCAAAATAAAAATTTTTAAAAAGTTGTGGGAATGCGGTTCAGTGGTTAAGCACCAAAACAATTGATCATCAACGGAGTTTTGACTTCTGGACTCTGTTGTATCCATTGATCTATAAGTCTTTCTTTTCTCAAAACAACTGTCTTAATCAATGCAGCTCTGTAGATTTTGAAACTGGGAAATATGAGTGCTCAAATTCTCTTCTTTTTCAAGAATGTTTTGGCTGTAGTGGGTTCCTTAAGTTTTGATACTAATTTTAGGATCAGCTTCTCCATTACTACAAAAAATTCTAGCTGTGATTCTGACAAGGACAGTGTTGAATGTGATTAGTGAAATGAATTTAGTGGATAATGCCATCTTAACAATATTAAATCTTCCAACAGATGAACATGGAGGTGATTCCATTGATTTAGCTCTTCTTTAATTTCTTTTAATAATGTTTCACAGTTGTCACTGTGTATGTCTTGTACATGTACATATTTATTCCTAATATTTTATTCTTTTGGATACTATTATAAAATAAATTTTCTAAACTTTTTTTGGACTTTTACTGCTAGTATATAAAAATACAATTAATTTTGTATGTTAATCTTGTATCCTGTAACTTTAATAAATTTACTTGTTATCTCTAGTGGGTTTTTGTTTATTTATTTTTATTCTTTAGGGTCTTCTACATATACAGATCATTTTGTCTGCACTTAGAGATAATTCAACCCCTTTCTTACCAACCAGAATATTTTTATTTTATTTTCTTATCTTTTGAGCACTGTAACAGTAGCCTACAGTGAGGGGTGAAGTAAATAGTAAAAATGTACATTCTTGTCTGGTTCCGGACAGTGGAGGAAAGGCATCCAGTCTTGCACTATTACATATGCTACCTGTGCCACCTGGATATTTCACAGATGCCCTGTGTTAGGTTGAGGAAGCTCCCTTTACTCCAGGTCAGTAAGGCATCCTTATTATGAACAGGTGTTGAATTCATTTGACTGATTCCCATGCATCAATCAAGATGATCCTGTTTTGCCCACATGGATTGATTGACATACACTGAACCAACCTTGCATTCCCAGGATAAAACCACCTGATCATCAGATGTGATCTATTGTAAATGCTTCAGGGTTTGCTTTTTGAGTGTTTTGTTGAGGATTTTCCAACTACATTCATAAGAGATAGGGACTGTGTTGTTTCCTAAAGATGTCTTTGTTGCGTGTAAATATTGGGGTGATAATGGCCTCTGCCATGATTAGGAATTGTTGTCATTCATCTTTCAGAAGAGATTGTGGAAAACTGGAGTCCATTCTTCTTTAAATGTTCGATAGAAGGCACTAATGAAAACATCTGAGCCTGGACTTTACTTGATGGGAAGTTTTTGACTAATTAACTCTCTTTCCTCATTATGAGTCTATCCAGATTTTCTATTCCTATGTGAGTGAGCTTAAGTTGTTAGTGTCTTCCCAGGAATTTTTCTACTTCATTGAGCACACCTGATTCTTGGCACACCCTTAGCCATAGCGTTCCCTCACACGCTTTCCTACTTCTGTAAGTCAGTGTTAATGACCTGCTTTCATCTCTGACTTAATAATCCCCACCTGCTTCCTGGCTATGAACTTATTTTCTCTTGTTTCCACCTTTTTAAGGTGGAAGTTAGCTTACTGACTTGACATTTTCTCCTATTTTAACATATTTACATCTATAAATTTCCCTCTTTTACTCCCTCTTCTAGTTTTTGTCTATTGTGATCATTTTAATTCATCACCAGATATTTCCTTATGTTCCTTGTGATTTTTTTCAACTCGTTGTTTAATTTTTAGTGTGTTATTTAAATTCCACATATTTCTGAGTATCCGAATTTTCCCTCTATTATTGCTTCCTAATTTTATTTCATTGTAGTCAGGAGAATATACTTCTATATGATTTCCATCTTTTCAAATTCATTAAGACTTGTTTAATGGCCAAACATACGGCCTCTTCTGGAAAAGGTCAGATGTATGTACTTGGAGTGAACGTGTGTTCCGCTGGTGGCTGGAAAATTCCTCAGCTGCTGTCTGATCTGGTCAGGCTGTTGCACGGCTCAGCTCTGCTCTTTCCTGACGGTCTCTGGCTCAGTCGCTCTACCTGCTGTGGAAAGCTGAATGTCGCAGTCCTTGTTCCTGCTGGTGCCTGTGTCCCCTCAGCCCTGCCTCCTGTGCGTGTGGCTCTGGCGCTGGGGGCACGTAGACTCACACAGCATCTCCCTGAGCATCGACCTTCACGCCATGGAGCCACGCCTTCTTTCTCTGGCAACGGCACCTATTTGTCCTCATACTGGAGTGTGAGTTCTGGGTAACCAGCTCTGTTGTACCCACTGCGTGGCGTCTCTTTCCGTGACGCTCATTTCAACCTACCGCGTCTTTGAATCTAAAGTGGGTCCTGTGCACACGTGTATGGAAGATGGATAAACAGAGCATATTCATATCATGCGTTTTCATCCGATCTTCTTTAATTGGAGAGTTTAATCCACTTTCATTTCATAAAATACCGACTAGGTAGGGCTCATGTCTGCCATTTCGCTGGTTCTCTCTGACGCCTGTCTTTTTGCTTCCTGGCTCCTTCGGTATTGTCTTCTTTTATGTTAGATAAGTATTTTATAGACTACTCTTTTAATTCCCTAGGCATTTCTTTCACTATCTCCTTTGGAGCATTTTCTTTGTGGTTATTCTGAGAATTGCCAATATCATTTTAAGTTATAATAATCTAGTTTGGATTAATACAATTATTTCAATAGTTTAAAAAATGTTTAAAAAACCTTGTTTCCACAGAGCTTTGTCTGGCAGCTTTTGTGCTGTTAGTGTCACAAAGCCCATCTCCACGCTCTGTGTGTTAACCAGCTTGGACTTTTAATGACTGCATCCAGCAGTTGTCTTTTTAACCTGGTAGAGCAGTAAAAACAGTTACAAGTAAAACTGCATTTAAGCTTTCCTTACTACCTACACCTCTGCGAGGCGGGGCCATCTTGATCATTCCCACATCACCCACCTTCCAGCTAGATGAGCCTCACCACGGTCAGCTCGCCATGTTCTAGCCAGAAGCACCACCCCGCTGGCCCACCAGCTCC
This sequence comes from Sciurus carolinensis, assembly GCF_902686445.1. Classification (NCBI taxonomy): domain Eukaryota; kingdom Metazoa; phylum Chordata; class Mammalia; order Rodentia; family Sciuridae; genus Sciurus; species Sciurus carolinensis. The sequence goes on from NC_062227.1 coordinate 1,948,387, forward strand.
AGAGGAATGACAGACACTTTGCGTTTGGGCTCACTGAGCTTAGAAGTGATTTTCTGTCAGGGGCGTACAGGCCGCACCCTGGCCTGATCTCTAAGATGGCGCCTGGCAGCTTGCCAGAATAAGCGGTACTCATAAACAAGTTTCAGGAAGTAACTCTGATTGGCTGTTGTACACGAGGCGATTCTTGTAACTGCCTGGAGACTGTTCCTTGATAGGCTGACTTTCCTGGTAGTCTACTCTCTGATAGGCTGATGTTCTCAATATAAGTCTGAGACTTGTGGAATAAAGTCTTTTTGGTTCCTGTGGTCAAGAAGAGCGTACGCGTTATCATTGCCTCCGTGGGCGGTGGGCGATGATAAGTGGTGCCGAAACCCGGGAATGAAAACTTTACAAGGATAAGTAAGAAAACAAGGTAAGATATTCTAAAATTTTAACAAGTTAAACTGGTTATAAAAAGGTCAAAAATAAACAAGTGAAAGGCAGCCTTGACTCCCTCAATGGGAGCATCTAGGGGAGGATTTGAGAGCGACAGAGAGAGTAAAACCATTATCCCTGGGAACCATGGCCATATGGATGTTAGTTAGAGAGTGTTTAGATACTCCTAATACCAAATGCAGAGAGGCAATAAAACAAGGGGAAGAGGTTTTGGAGGAAATAAAAGAGGAAAGGTCTAAAGCATCAGAAAGGGCGTCAATAAGATCAGAGATAGACAAGGAAAATGAAACTGGGTGTGAGGATAGTTCAGATGAAGAGGAGGATTTACTATGTAGAACAAAAAATCTTGCTATTACAGGATCTACTAAAGAAAAGATGGGGCAAACACACACCACACATGGTGACCCTGCACTCTCAGCTCTTAGAACCAGCCCAACCATCAATGGCATGTCCTTGTAAGGAGTATAATATAGTAGCCCCAGTCCCCACAAATATTGGGAGATAATTGTTTCACAATTTTCTGCGACCAAACCTGAATTGATTACTAACCAGGATTAAGGGTTAAAATGCCCTAGGCATCAAGTTTCTGCTGGAACATTTTCTCCCCTTTCAGATCCAAATCTCAGTCAAGGCTTACATTGAAATGTAAATAGAGATAGCCTGAAGGCTCAGTAGGAGACCGGTCTCAAACCCAAGAAAAAGAAAAAAAAAAAGAGCAAAAAGTCTTACCTGAACTCCAGCAAAAGTAAATTTTATGGTGCTTTACTAAAGTACTTAACGGCCGCTTCATTTTTCCAGGACTCTTGTTTTTTTGAATTCTACATTTTTTTTTTGAGCTCATGTTTTATCAATTCTATTTTTTATTCAACTAGAGTTTTTGAACATCTGTTACGTTGCAATGGAGATTCACCTATAAAGTTTCAAGGCCTTTGATTTTGTGTTATGTGTATGTCGTACTGTCTGATGTCATGTTTTGTCTGTATCAAAACTGAGCGCTCCTAAAATTAAAATTTAAAAATGAATCCAAATACTTTTAATTCACGTGATTTAAAAAGGTTCGATTTAAATTGGGTAAACTAATAGAAGTAAAATGTCTTGAAAATAACTTGCAAGTCTCTAGGTGGTCAAACTAATATAATGTTGATGTTTATAAAATGTCTAACATCAATTTTTCTAGGACTTTCCTCCAACAAGAAAAAGCTGGCAAATGCTGTTCAGGACACTTGTCTAATATCTTGGTTTTTTTGTTTTTTTTTTTTTAAGAAAATAAGTGAATTAGAATTGACATGCATGGGATTACTCAAATGTGTTTGTACAGAAAATTGTTTTGTGTCATCACTAAACTAAAAACAAGGTTACTAAGAGTTATGTCCTAACAGGTACAATTCTATACACAAAGGGTTCTAAAAGTTTCAACTGTGTTTCAATTAGAGTACTATAAATAACAAAATATTTAATCTTGTTAAGAGTTGTTTCAGAATGTGAACAAAGAGGTCAACAGATAGGAAAAAATAAATAAATAAAAGGTTCTAGATATGGAAATATATTTAGTGAAAAACAAAATGTTTCTGGGTAAGAAAGTGCTTATGTGATAAAATATATGAGGGTCTAAATAAGTGCTAAGAAAGTCTGTATATAAACAAAAAGGGGGAATAGGGGAGACCTTCAGGTCCCCTAAAGATAAACTTTCTCTTTGCCTCTTTATTTTAAATTTTTTAACTCTGGATAATGAGGGTCTCTCTGCCACTGAGAGACATGGCAATCATAAACAACATGATAGAGTGACGGTAAAATGGAAGGATGTTCTTACAGGACAATGGAACGTTCCGGACCCGGTGCTTTACTGGAGCCGCGGCTCGGTTTGTGTATTTCCACAGGACAAAACATCGCCTATCTGGGTTCCTGAGCGACTAACTCGACCAGTGCCAATGCTACCAACAAGTAACTCAGACCAACAAAATGAAGATGCTGAACATACTCCTGATGACCATGATGCTCGTAGCCTTTCCCCCCTTGAATTAACTTACAACCTCTTTTTTAGTCTCTTAAGAGGAACAGTTCAATTATGTACCTTTCCACCTACCCCAGTTTGTGTGTTTCCCCCTTTTATGTTTCTGAACTAATGAAACAACCGCTTCTCTCAATTGTACTTCAGATTTATGCTATCTCTCTCAATGTTGGAATGCTTCCATGTTTTCATGGGCAGTCTTAATGCGTATTCCTACCTTCCTACCAGTCCCAGTCTCTGTTACAGATACAGAACTGCCAGTGCTATTATCAAGAAACGGAAGAGATTTTGGCATCACAGCAGCTGTGATCACTGCCGTTGCAGCCTCTGCAGCAGCAGCATTGACACAACCATACAGACAGCAACAACAATCACTTGGCCGAAAATACAGCTGCAGCCTTACAGACTAAAGAGACCCTAAACCAACATCTAACAGCAGGCATACTCCTTGTAAATCAAAGAGTGGACTTACTACAAGAACAAGTGAATGTCTTACAAGAACTTTTGGGACTGGGATGTGTTTATCCTTTAAGAGCAGTGTGTGTCACCCCTATCACTTATAATAACCTTAGCTCTGTGGTTATGTTATATAAAAATCTCTCTGTCTACCTTACTGGCAATTGGTCATCTACATTTGATAATTTAACCAGTCAGCTATGAGCTGAAATACTCAGAGTCAATGCCACCAAGGTTCAAGTTGCTTCGGTATCTAAAGCCCTGGGATTGACAAAACAGTGGGCTGGAACAGTAGCTGTATTGATTATTATCTGCTTAGGGATAGCCTATGTTATATGCAGCCAAATCAGAGCTCGCCAAGATGCCCAATGTCATCGACGGGCTATAGTACAGACTTTGACAGTCATTGAGACAGGCACATCCCCCCAAGTATGGCTAAGCATGCTGGACCAGTAGTCAAAGACCGGTAAGATCCGTGGAAATGCATACCAACCTAAGGCAGGGTTCTGACGCCTGGAGGTCAGAATTCCAATGACGGGTAAGGATGTAATTTGCCATGGACAACCTAAGACAGGCATGGTCCCAAGTCATCTTTTCTTTATTTAAAGAATAAGGGGGAGATGTCAGGGGCAGGCTCTGAGGGCCCCAGAACCGTACCCTGGCCTGATCTCTAAGATGGCGCCTGGCAGCTTGCCAGAATAAGCCGTACTCATAAACAAGTTTCAGGAAGTAACTCTGATTGGCTGCTGTATATGAGGCAAATCTTGTAACTGCCTGGAGACTGTTCCTTGATAGGCTGACTTTCCTGGTAGTCTACTCTCTGATAGGCTGATGTTCTCAATATAAGTCCGAGACTTGTGGAATAAAGCTCTCTTTTGGTTCCTGTGGTCAAGAAGAGCGTACGCGTTGTGATTGTCCCCGCGGGCGGTGGGCGATCATAATTTTCTTCACAGAATTATTGTGCCTGCTCATAAAAACATATTTAATATCCTCATTACTTCCTATTCCACAGTAATGATGATCATAAGTCTATGATCATTTAAGATTCTTGTTACTTCCTATTCCATAGTCTTGATTATCCTAATAGTTAGTCTATGATTATTTAAGTTTCTTATTACTTTCTATTCCACAGTCATGATTAGCATAGGTCTATGATGATTTAAGGTTCTCGTTACTTCCTGTTCCACAGTCTTGATCATCATGTCTATGATGATTTAAGGTTCTCATTACTTCCTGTTCCACAGTCTTGATCATCATGTCTATGATTTAAGATTCTCATTACTTCCTGTTCCACAATCTTGATTATCATAGGTCTATGATGATTTAAGGTTCTCGTTACTTCCTATTCCACAGTCATGATCATCATGTCTATGATGATTTAAGGTTCTTGTAACTTCCTGTTCCACAGTCTTGATTATCATGTCTATGATTTAAGGTTCTCATTACTTCCTGTTCCACAGTCTTGATCATCATGTCTGTGATGATTTAAGATTCTCATTACTTCCTGTTCCACAGTCTTGATCATCATGTCTATGATGATTTAAGGTTCTCGTTACTTCCTGTTCCACAGTCTTGATAATCATGTCTATGATTTAAGATTCTCATTACTTCCTGTTCCACAGTCTTGATCATCATGTCTATGATGATTTAAGATTCTCATTACTTCCTGTTCCACAGTCTTGATCATCATGTCTATGATGATTTAAGGTTCTCGTTACTTCCTGTTCCACAGTCTTGATCATCATGTCTATGATGATTTAAGGTTCTCGTTACTTCCTGTTCCACAGTCTTGATCATCATGTCTATGATGATTTAAGGTTCTCGTTACTTCCTGTTCCACAGTCTTATCATGCTAGCCTATGATCCTTTCCTGTTTACTTTGTGATATCCTCTTCATCTCCTGCTCTTTCAGGTGCCATGTTCTCTGAACCCACCTTGCTCTCTCTGCACCCATTCTTCCCACACCATTTTCACCTACATCAGTGCATTTTGTTACTATAACAACACCTAAGGTCGGCGGCTTCATAAAGAAAAGAGGTTTATTTATCCCGCTCTGCTGAATGTCCCCGGCCCCACCTGGAGATGGTGTCTTGCTGGCAGAGTGCTGAGGGGTGCTGCAGGGTGTCCCAGGGCCAGAGAGGGGGCGGTGTGAGTGTGCGTGTGTGTGCACACGTGCAAGCTCTAGTCTCTCTTCTCCCTAAGTCTCCAGGTGTACTCGTAGGGCTTCCCCTGGGACTCCGAACCCTGTGTGACCCTCACCACCACCCACAGGCCCACTCCAGATACAGTTGGAGTAAGTCTCCACCTTTCTCATGCCTCACATCGGGATTAAATTTCCACACGTGAACCCTCTAGGGACACTCCAACACACCCAAACCAAAGCACCACCCTTATCCACTTTTTTCTTTATTATATAATCTAATAGTTCACTGGCCAAGAAAATATGTTCTTCTGCTATGTTTTCAGGATCAGGAAACATACCTTTCTTCACACTGCATCTGCTGTTGTGATTTCATGTATTAATGACTTTTTAGCACATTAACACATTCCTGAGAAAGATCTACTTAATCTTCTAGAATATGACTCATGATTTTTATGTCTATGTTTACATGTGAATTTAGTCTTTAGTGTTCTATTCTTATCATCAAATTTTTATGAGAATTTAGAAAGCATGAATTGGGTATTTTTCCACAACTATCTGTTCTTTGACATAATTTATGCTTCAGAGGCATTATCTATTTCTCGAAGATTTCAAGTAAACGAAGAGGAAAACCATCTTTATATGTAAGTCATTGACTGCCTTAGCAAGCAAGGAATCTGAAGACCAGATCCGGGAAGGATAAAACACCACTGTTCAGTCATCCTGCCAAAAATGCATGTCCAAAACCTAATCATGATGAAACCTAAGACAGACTCAAGTTGAGGGACAGTGTGCAAACAAAGTGTGTACATATGTCAATGTCACAAAATGCAAAAAGTAAATCAAGATGTTTTCTAAATTAAAGGACATTTCATCCTTAGAATGAAAACTAAGAGCAGCACCTGATCCTCAGCGGAATCCCAGATTGGAAAAACTGCCACCAAAGGCTTCCTTGCACAGGGGGCATATTTTAACATGGCTGAGGACTGGATAATAGCATTCTGCCCACCTTAACTACATGCCTCATTACACTATGGTGAGGTTAGCAATGCCCTTGCTCTTAGGAAATGTTCTTGGAAATGTTTAGGTCTAAAGAGAGAATTAACCATAAGGAGAAACTCTTTATTTTTGGGTAATGAAATTAGTGCCAGTATAACTTCACCAACTCAATTGAAATTGACACAAATGTTTTTCCAGACACAATAATAATGTAACAAAATGAAATTAAACCCTTATCTTCAGAAAACTCAACTCACAGTGGATCAAAGACTTAGGCCCTAGAACAGAGACCCTGCAACTACTGGAAGAAAAAGCAGGCCCAAATCTTCACCATGTTGTCCTAGCATCTGACTTCCTTAACAAGACCCTTACAAGGCAAGACGTTAAATCGAGAATCAATAAATGGGATGGATTCAAACTAAAAAGCTTCTTCTCAGAAAAGAAACAATCAATACTGTGAAGAGAGAGCCTACAGATTGGAAGAAAAATCTTTACCACATACACCCCAGATGAAGCATTAATCTCTAGGATATATAAAGAACTCCAAAAACTTAACACCAGAAAAACAAATAACCCAATCAATAAATGGGCTAAGGAACTGAACAGACACTTCACAGAAGAAGAAATGCAACTGATCAACATGTATATGAAAATACATTCAATATCTCTAGTAATTAGAGAAATGCAAATCAAAACTACTACGATTTCATCTCCCTCCAATTAGAATGGCAGTTATCAAGAATACAAGCAACAATAAGTGTTAGAGAGGATGTGGGGAAAAAGTTACACTCGTACATTGCTGGTGGGAATGCAAATTGGTGCAACCATTATGGAAAACAATATGGAGATTTCTCAGAAAATTTGGAATGGAACCACCATTTAATCCAGTTATTTCCTTTGTTTATCCCCAAAGAACTTAAAATCAGCATACTACAGTAATGCAGCCACATCAATGTTTATAGCAGCTCAACTCACAATAACTAAATAGCTATACACACAATGGAATATTACTCAGTTTTAAAAGAGAATGAAATTCTGGCATTTGCTGGCAAATGGATGGAGTTGGAGAATATCAGGCTAAGTGAAATAAGCCAAACCAAAAAAAACCCAAAGGCTGAATGTCTTCTCTGATATGCAGATGCCAATTCACAATAAGGCAAGGAGGGGCGCTAGGGAAGAATAGAGTTACTTCATATTAGATAGAGGGAAGTGAAGGGCGGGGAAGGGGTATGGGGATGGGAAGGACAGTAGAGTGAAACAGAGATTATTACCTCATGTACATATATGACTGCATGACTGATGTGATCCTGAAGTATGTGCCATCAGAAAAATGAGAAGTTATACTCCATTTATGTATGATTTATCAAAATGCATAAATGCATTCTATTGTCATGTATAACCAATTAGAACAAATAAAAAATAAAAAAATCATAATTCACTAAATATCAATGTTTAACATTAAAATTCATCAATACAATTTTAGATTATTTCATATATCCTTCATATGATTGTAATCTCTGAATCTTTCTGCTGGAATTTATAGTCAAAGTCCTTTAAAGGCTAATGACCTAGTTACATTTTCTCACAAACGTGGGCCCTTCCTCTTAGAAGGAGCTATAAATCAACACAGCTTTTGCGTGCATCTGAAACTCATGATGCATCTGTAATATAAATGGCTCTACTTCTTCCTGTTCGTTGATAATTACATAATTAGGCCAACAATTCAAAGAGATCACGAGAAAACACTTGTCTGTGTTCAAATCCCCCTTTTCCTAACCGGGGAAAGTTGTCAGGAATAACCCAGAAGCACGCTCTGCGTGCACTGCAGAGGCAGGTCTGCCGTCTTCACAGACTGCTGCTCGGCTCCGATCTGGAGTGTGCCCAGAGGCTCAGGCGGGAGGCCTTCCCCAGCGCAGCAGTGCTCAGAGGTGGGCCTGGAAGTGCGGGTGCTGAGGGCCGACCCGTCGGTGGATCCATCCGCTGGTGGTCGGATGGACGACCGGAAGGTGCTGGAGACAGTAGGAGGGTCTTGCTTGGGGAGGTGGGCCTGGGGTGTGCCTTGGAAGGGCCTTTCTTTCCCTCTCTGCTTCCCGGCTGCCAGGAGCTGAGAGCTGGCCTCCGCCACGCCCTTCCCATGATGTTCTGCCTCAGCTCAGGCCCAGAGCAATGCAGCCAGACGGCCATGGACGGGGCCTCTGAAGCCAGGAGCCACACGGATCTTCCTCCTTGCGCCGTCCCTCTCAGGTGTCCTGTCGCAGCTGTGGAAAGCCGGCTGACCGCCGCAGAGGCAGCTCAGGTGGAGACGGTGTCCAGGCCGCCCGCAGGGCAGCGCTGGCCCTTCTGCGGGCCCCACTGACGGGCATCGCCTCAGCTCCGAGGAGCAGAGTAGAATGCCGCGGGTTAGCTCAGCCCGCCGAGCGCGGCCCTTGGCGAGAAGCAAGGTTCTTACATCAAGTAGAACGTCTGGATCAACAAACTTTTTTTTTTTTGTGGTGCTGGGGATCGAACCCAGGGCCTTGTGCTTGCAAGGCAAGCACTCTACCAACTGAGCTATCTCCCCAGCCCCCAACAGAGAGACTTTTAAAATCTGAGGGAACGTTCCACCTGGATGTACTGGAATCACGTGAAGGCCGTCGAAGGGCCTGTGAAGATGCAGGCTCAGGGCCTGGATGCAGGCAGGGCCCCGAATCTTCCGCTCCCTTTCCCGGGACGCCCTTGCTCACCCCGTCTCAAGGTGGAGGCATCACTACCCCGATTTCCTCCAACACAGAGAAAAACGCAGTCCCGGTTAACTGAGAAAACAGACACCCCACCTGCCCTTTACCACTGAATGAATCACGGGCAAGAAGTTAATAACATCAGGGGAGTGTCCTGAAGCTAAGGGTTGTGACGACAAAGCCCCTGTGAGCTCTCAGCCAGCCTGGGGGACGCAGAGGCACCCCAGCCCCAGGATGCACGGTTTTCCTGGACGCCCTTTGGTCTGCCTCCTTTCTGGCGGCTCACAGAGATCCTCTCCCACCCGCCCTCTACCCTGGGCACGTCCTGCCCTCTCCCCGCTCCCCTGGGGATCATTCCCGCTGTGGTCCTCCTAGACTCCCTTGGAAATGAGCTGACTGACTGCCTGTGGTGGCATAAGGACCCCAGGGGCACAGGGCCCCGCTTCCTCCAGGTGTTTGCACAGGGCAGGAAGGTCTGAGGGAAGAGTCCACCCCTCACTGTGGCATTTCAGATGCTATCAAGCAGGAAGAGGGGCTGTTTCTCCAGAGCAAGCATTGCTGGTGACCCTCCGTTCACCTGGTGACCAGCTGCTCTGCCTCCAGCCCAGGCTAACTCTGTCCATGGCCCTACTGCCACTGCCTGCAGGATAAATCACCCCTCTCAAAATAAACACAGGAAAGAATGACATCTCTTTTCTTTTTGGGATTTGAAGGCTAGCATGATCTAAAGGGAGCCTCTGCCCTCCAGCTCCCAACACCAAAGTCTCTGAAAGCAAATTCCAGCCGCCCCACAAAATGCACTGTGGCCTTTTCCCCAGTTGTAACAAACATATGAAACGAGTGCGGAAGCAGCCAACATGAACGAAGACCACTTTCCTCGGTGGTACCCACTGCATTACTCAAATCTCATCTAAAATAACTTATTTACAAGCAGAACACAGGAAAGGAATATAAATTCAGTAATGATTCGGAATCAGAGAATAACACAGGCGAGTTCTTGGCACACAGAGAAAGCTTGGGGACAGGATATGGATCAAAAGAAGTATTTCCCCTTCAGCCCCCGGCTCCATTAAATGGTTGGTAAGAAAAGATAAAAGAGTCATTTTCGTCTAAGAACTTACATGAAAGAACTTGTGAATCTCAATAACCACCAAAACTACTAAAAACCCAGGGATGCTCAGTTGTGTCGGTCACTAGTGTCGAAAGGTGAGGCAGTGGCTCTTCACATCATGCACATCCACAAGATGGACTCCTAAGTAGAATGAGGTGGACCCCTGCAGGTTTGTATCCATACATCAGAACTGACTGCTGTCACGTGCACCTGAAAAGAACATTAGACACAGGAGAGAGACTGTCCTCAGTGCGGGAAGGAAGGTGACGACCTTGTGGCCCATGAACGCCATGTTCGTCTTTGCTGTTACCACAGAGGATGATAGTGAGAAAAATCACTCCTGGAGAATGTTTAACCAAGTTTAAGAACAAAGACATAGGGGGTTCAGGAATTAAAAAACTCTACAGAAAAAAATGCCTCGACTTCCAGTTTGAGCAGTTGGGTGGAGAGCAGGAAAAACCTGTGGATTCTATGGGTGGTGCAGGAGATGGGAAGAAAATGGAGGGGCAGCCTGGATCGGGAAAGGGAAAGCCCTCTCAGACACGTGTGGGTTGAGCTGCCTGCAGGAAATTGAAAGCAAGCTCAGGACAGTGTGTCAGGCAAATCGTAGACACATGGAGTCATAAACATATAAATAGTATTAAGTGGTGGGAGAAATGTGGACAGAGACCCATGGCTGAGAACCTGAGTGACACTACAGGGTCTAGGTGCACAGCCATCCTCAGCGCTGGCAGCACGGGATTTGGGATGGGCCAAGATGCCTGAAGCTGAGGCTCGGGTGGCTGGTGCAGGAGGCGGGGCTCTGCTTACAGCCGACACACACCCTGTACACTCCAGATCACCTCCAGACCATCTTCAGATGATCTCCCGATGATCTCCAGACCATCTCCAGATCAGCTCCAGATCAGCTCCAGATCAGCTCCAGATCAGCACCAGACCATCTCCAGATCAGCTCCAGATCAGCACCAGATCAGCTCCAGATCAGCTCCAGATCAGCTCCAGGTCAGCACCAGATCAGCTCCAGACCGTCTCTGAATCATCTCCAGACCATCTCCAGATCAGCTCCAGATCACCTGCCCCTTGTGCCAGGAGGTGCTTTGTGGTCCTATTTCAGTGAGGGATGGAGGACCAGAGAGAGTCTGTACCTGTTTGGTATAGATGCACGTTATTTTTCCCCCCACTACTTTTGGCGGTGCTTGGTTAAACCAGCAGATGCAGAAGATCCTGTGTACACAGGAGGGGAAACAAAATCTCTTTCTTCCCCAGGGAGTTCCAGACATCTTCATATCACTAGATTCGTGGATCAGTTGGCATCTCAAGATCACTCAAAATGAGCAAATGAAGAAGAGTTAGTGAAAGAATTATTTACCAGTGTGTGATTAGGGCCAACCATACTGCAGCAGCCAGGGGGACAGAGCACCGGAGGTCACACCAACACTGTCAGCCAGTCCAGAGTCAGCAGCAGCAGGCCTGGCTGTCAGCACCAGAGAGACCTGTCCCTGAGGGCGGCTCCCACCAAGGGTGCCCTCCTGGGCGACCATTACTCCATAGCCTCCCCCACCCGGAGCTGGGCCCTCCTCCCACGTCCCCTACTGACCAAACCCAGGGGAAGTCAATGCACCAGGCATTGCTGAGGCAGAACTGGAGCCTGCTTGGAAAGAGGAGTGCAGGACCCTGCTGAGGACATCCAGCCCAGCCCTGCCCTCGCCATCCACCGTGGGGACCCACTCCTGAGCACGGTCTTGGCACGTTCTGACCCATCCACCCTGCGTTGTAGATCACTTGAACTTTGTCCTTCACGTGGCAGACTTGCAAAGTGGAGCCAGTGGGTCCAGGCCAGCTGTGCTGTGATATCCTGGGGCCAGTGGATCCAGGTCAGCTGTGCTGTGCTTACCTGGAGGGAGTGGATCCGGGTCAGCTGTGCTGTGATTACCTGGAGGGGATGGATCTGGTTCAGCTGTGCTGTGCTTACCTGCAGGGGGTGGATCTGGTTCAGCTGTGCTGTGCTTACCTGCAGGGGGTGGATCTGGTTCAGCTGTGCTGTGCTTACCTGCAGGGGGTGGATCTGGTTCAGCTGTGCTGTGCTTACCTGCAGGGGGTGGATCTGGTTCAGCTGTGCTGTGCTTACCTGCAGGGGGTGGATCTGGTTCAGCTGTGCTGTGCTTACCTGCAGGGGGTGGATCTGGTTCAGCTGTGCTGTGCTTACCTGCAGGGGGTGGATCTGGGTCAACTGTGCTGTGATATCCTGGGGCCAGTGGATCCGGGTCAGCTGTGCTGTGCTTACCTGGAGGGAGTGGATCCGGGTCAGCTGTGCTGTGATTACCTGGAGGGGGTGGATCTGGTTCAGCTGTGCTGTGCTTACCTGCAGGGGGTGGATCTGGTTCAGCTGTGCTGTGCTTACCTGCAGGGGGTGGATCTGGGTCAGCTGTGCTGTGATATCCTGGGGCCAGTGGATCCGGGTCAGCTGTGCTGTGCTTACCTGGAGGGAGTGGATCCGGGTCAGCTGTGCTGTGATTACCTGGAGGGGGTGGATCTGGTTCAGCTGTGCTGTGCTTACCTGCAGGGGGTGGGTCCAAATCAGCAGTGCTGTGCTTACCTGGAGGGGGTGGATCTGGATCAGCTGTGCTGTGCTTACCTGGAGGGAGTGGATCTGGATCAGCTGTGCTGTGCTTACCTGGAGGGGGTGGGTCCAAGTCAGCAGTGCTGTGCTTACCTGGAGGGAGTGGATATGGATCAGCTGTGCTGTGCTTACCTGGAGGGGGTGGATCTGGATCAGCTGTGCTGTGCTTACCTGGAGGGAGTGGATCCAGGTCAGCAGTGCTGTGCTTACCTGGAGGGAGTGGATATGGATCAGCTGTGCTGTGCTTACCTGGAGGGGGTGGATCTGGATCAGCTGTGCTGTGCTTACCTGGAGGGAGTGGATCCGGGTCAGCAGTGCTATGATTTCCTGCATCTGTCAAGCATCATGGTAACCAAACCATCGGTAGCTCATTGCAGTTCCCATTTTTCCATTTTCCATACCCATTTTCCATTCCTTTTAAAATAAACTGATCAGAGGAATGGACACATAAAGATGGATGCTCTGCATATCAAGCATACACCTTATAATTTTAGAGCGTTGAAACAAAAATGGAAATTTAGGTATGCTAGTTAGAAGGCCTTTTAGGTTTTAAACAGAACCTGCATGTAAAAGAAAATAACAGAATTTATGTGAGATGCAGGAAACCAATACCAATAATGCATGTGTAGAAAGCAAAGAATCATGAATGATTTTGGAATATTTTGGATTTTCAGCAAATTTCTTTCCCAATGTCATTTGAACTTCACGCATAATTTCAAGAAGGTGCTCTGTATGAAGTCTAGACGTGTCCCCTCGACGCAAGGAAGGCTGGTAATTGCTGGCTTCCTCACTCGGCTGGGTAGGAGTGTGTATCTCCACCAGCAGAACTTTCTGCAGTGGTAGGGATGGCCCATGTCTGTCCTGTCCTGCTTGGTGACCTCCACACACACGGTTGTGGGCACTTGAAGTGCTGAGTGAAGGGAGAGTGAGCTTCGTGTCTTTCCTGCTGGTGACTCACAACGTCCCAGGAGGAACCTACCAGACCGACGGTGGAAGGATCTGCGTGTAGGGTAATGGCCCCTTGTGGCCCATATCACATGTCCCCTGTGGAACACGTGCACACGCAGACAGAGGAGACAAGACAGCACTTGGAGACACTACTCACCATTTTACAAGGGTTTACTGGATTCTAGCACATGACCCACTGGAGCTTGTGAACGGGCACCTGACAGAGTCCTGATCCCAGCACTGTGCCCCACTGCCCACCTGGGCAGGACCTATTGGGACTCAGTGTGACAGAGCATTGGTGACGTGTTCCATGTGTCTATGGTGACCAGTTCCATGTGTTAAGCGGGGGTGGGGATGGAGTGCCCTGGGCAGAGGCCCAGCCTCGTCTGGGGAGCTGGTCATCCTGGGCCTCGGCTCCACAGGGCACAGACCCGGGTTTGCAGGGACACCCTGACTGACGTCTGCTGTGGAGTCTACGTGGACACCCATCTCTCTCCTCCCTCAGCCCTGCCTCTCCCACTGTGGAGCCCGTTTCTGGTGAGCCCAGCCCCTCCGTGTCTGCCTTCCCTGGAGAGGGACAAGCTCCTCAGGGCCCAGGCCACTCTCCACACCTCCTTGCATCCCAGCAGTGCCTCCAGCGGCCTGGGGACCTGATGAGCACCAAGGACTGAGACAAGTGAGGGGTGACCAATGGCGTGTGTCCTGTGTGCTGGGTAATGGCACCCACGCCCCTCGCACTTCTGTGACCTCAGCACCAGCCCATCTAACAGTGAAGGACCCTCAGGCCCCTGCTGAGTTGGGCCACACTGGACCTGGACAGGGAGAGCTGGTCTGGAGCCACTCCGGGCCCAGGTCCACCTCCAGCAGGGCGGCCCTGAGGGCCACGTGGCCAGAGGATTCCTCTGCACAGCTTTGGGCAGAGCAAGGCCGGAGGTTCTGAGGGGATTTCCACAGGCCTGCTCCCCCACAGCCTGTGACCTTCCTGCCCGTGGTCAGGGACTGCAGACTCCTCAGACAGAGCGGAGCTCGTGCCAGATTCCTGGGAGAGTCCAGGAGGCCACGAGGGTCTCCATGGCCCAGATGTGCCATCGTGACTCACAGGGGCGTCTGCCTCCCGATTCCCCCGCTGTTTCCTGCTGTCTCCCCGCCCTGGTCTCTGGCTGGACTGTTCTAAGGCTGGGCTCCTGTTGATGTTCATGGTCCCACCACAGAGTGCAGTGCTTATTTTTAAAATTGTTCTTTTCCCTCAGAGCTAACTTACCTTAAGTAGCCACCCGGGGCTCATGCCCAGGGTATCAGACTGTTTCACTGAGATGCTGGTACCCGTCCTAGGAAGCCTCACATTTTCGGTGGAAGAAGTTGACAGGAGGTGAATCTTGCTCGGGTGTGCTGCTAAGTGTTCTCATGTGCATTCTGCATTTAACGCACCCCAGCTTTGCGCCTAAAGAAAGCGAGGTTCATTGGAGTCTCCGCACCTGTTGGTTATGGGGTTGGGTTTGAACCTGGATATGTCAGATCCGTAAAATCTGGGATTTATTACCATTTCTCCAGAGTTGCCACGAAATGTAGCAGTTAAGATAAGGAACTCCGGAGTCAGGCAGCGGCTGGTTCAATTCCATTTCTTGCTTTTGACCTTGGGTGCGTCACTTAGACTCAAGTGGAGATGATAAAAGTGGCCCAGATATGCCGAGTCACAGTGGCATGATATCATGCGCAGAACTCAAGCACGTCATTGGTTCTTACATTCTACAAACTTGTTTCACATCATTCTTCAACTTGGTCATTAAAGCAGGACCTCACAGACCTCTACCAGGCGCCCTCTTGGATCTCTCTGAGATGACAGTTAAGATGACAGCGTAACAAATCTCCAAGAAGAGAAAACAAAAAGCCTCTGACTCATCTATGGATTCTGGTCTGGGCCTGTTTGGTTTTTCCTGCCACAAGAGTGACCCAAGGACAGAAGGGCTCAGGGACTATGGACTTGAAAACAAGCGTTTTCCTGGCCAGTCCTGAGGACACAGTGAACTGAGCCACAAAGCCAGAGGCCATCAGAGCCTTGAACAGTGTTCCGGGTTCACTGGGATCATGTGGTCACAGAGTCCCAGGATCGCTCCCAGATTTCAAGTTCTTCCCCAGTGAGCAACCCCAGAAGCGAGGAAAGGAAGTAATACTTGAAAGGTTAATCTTTTCAGTCCCTCTGCCCTGATAGCCAAAGATTCAAGTGCATAATTTTTAAAAAAATATTTGGCCCTGTGTTTCTGTGATGTCAAATATCAGACTTTAACAATATTTTATATCGATTCCACTATTTTTTTCCAGAGGAGCATATCACACTTAGCCAGGTATGCGTTCATAATGGAATAAATTAATCTTGTAGACTATCACACTAAATTCTGGGGAGTTGCTGACTATTCCTTGGAACGCCAAGAACATTTTTCATATGAGCCAGACTTTCACGGTCCATGGGTCAGTGGTTCTGGGCAGAGGTGCAAGGACGGAACAGCCTTCCTGAGACGGGCCCTCCCCACAGTGGCTTGCACCTGGCTCAGGGGATGGGGCTTGTTGGTGGCGTGGCGGACATGGAGACGGTGCTGCCGAGGCTGACATCCCAGGTCCTCCTGTCAGTTCGATGTGATTGGCTGGTTCATGCAGCAAGGCCAAGGGCGGGGAGCCACAAGACTGAAAATCTTGCTGATCCAGAGCAAGATAGGGGTCAGCACCTTCCTGCGTGACTGGACTTGTGGAGCAGGCCCCAGGACCAGCCAGGAGCCCGCGTCCCATTGACCACCAAGGCAGCTCTGGGTGGGGCGTGAGCAGGGATGAGGAAGGAACACAGGCCGGGCCTCAGACGCAGGAGGACACAGGGTGTCCCCTCCGTCTGTCCCCCTGGGGAGATGTCCTGTGCTGTGTGGGCAGCGGGGTCCTCCTTGAGCTCACCCTTCTCGCCTTTGGCAACTCCTCTTCCCATATGGAAGTCAGCTTCCTGAGCGGGAACCAACATGTGAGGCTCAAGCCCTGAGGAATGCAGGAGCTGCCATGGTGACAAAGTGACCAGTGACCATGTGGTGGGGAGCCTCCCAGATCAGCTTCAGTGTCAGCAAGTGACTAGTGACCATGTGGTGGGGAGCCTCCCAGATCAGCTTCAAGGTCAGCAAGTGACCAGTGACTACGTGGTGGGGAGGCTCCCAGATCAGCTTCAAGGTCAGCAAGTGACCAGTGACCATGTGGTGGGGAACCTCCCAGATCAGCTTCAATGTCAGCAACTCAGGCTGACCGAGTCCTGGAGGTACTGCGGTTGGTTCCAGACGTTCACCAGAAAACCCAGACAGCCGGGAACAGCACTCGCAGGCATGGCAGGTGAGTCCTAGCGGCAGCCCAGCCCTGGGTGACAGGTCAGCACGCGCACCGCCGGTTCTCGTAGCGTCTTTTCTTGGAACCAATGTCCAGGGGCTAACGAGCTGTCACCAGATGCAGGACGACCGTGCCCACTGAGGCCAGCGTCAGGTGCTATGCTGGGTTCCTCCCGGGAGCCAGGTGGGGGAAACGGGAGGGGGAGGAAGATGATGGAGACACACCAGGTGTTGTCGGCCACCGAGGGGAACAAGCTCCCGCCGTTCACAGGAAAAGGGCCGGGCCTGGCACACGGTGGTGAGCGAAGTCAGTCAGACTCCCGTGGTTCTCGTATGTGGACGCTGGAGAGGAAGGAGAGATGGCCAGAAGGTAGAGGGGACGGGGACTCTCAGGAGAGGGAGAGGGCCGCAGCATGGAGTGGGGGAGGAGGGTCGGGAGGGTGGCCTCGGTCAAAGCTCCTCGTTTGCATTATGGGAACGTCACTGTGACACCCAGTGATCTGTGCCACCAACACGCACTGCCCAGTAAGTGAAAAGACGGCTGCTGCGTCAGAAGATAAAGGTGTTCCTAGTAACAGGAAGAAGGTGGTATTCTGGAAACAAGCCAAACGCCACCAAAGGCATCTGGGGCCTGCGGTACTGCCCACGTTGGCGCCACAGCCGCAGGTGGCTCTGTCCTGCTTTAGTGGACGCCATCTGGAACACAGTGCAGCCCTGGAAAGTTGCAGAAATCTGGGACGGGGTGCGTACGCTGTGTGTGTAGAATGGACGTAGGTGTTTGGTGACCAGAGGGTGGACTGTCGTGGACAGTCCCCAATGTGTCATGTCCTAATCTCCTAACCTGTGAACGTGCCACCCTGCATGGCGAAGGGGCGGGCGGTTGTGATGGTTCAAGGACAGGAGAGAAGGAGCCTGTCCGGACTGACTGGGTGGGTCCAGCGGAACCCCAGGGTGCCTGTGAAACAGCAGGAATCCAGGCAAGAGAGCCGGCCGACGGTGAGGTGGGTCAGTACGGGAGAGGGACGGTGTGCAGCTGCTGCCTGCGGGAAGAGCTGTGGCCCCGGAGCCGGGAAAGCCCAAGACATGGTTCCCTCCTGGAGCCTCGGGAGGAAAGGCACACCTTGACCTCAGAGCCTCTGCTCTCACACACTAGAACATAACAGACCTGTGCCGTCCTCAGTCACTCCGTCTTGGTGGCTTGCGACGGCAGCCGTGGGAAATGAGCACAGCAGTGTTCAAAAAGCTGCAGCAGATTTCCTGGGTTCCTGACCTTCCTGCTCGCAGAGAGAACTGGACGCAGCACTGGCGTCCGGATGGGCCACTGCAGGGGATGGAGTGAGGGTGGCTGGCCACTCAGGAGGAGACCCTGGCTGGGCAGTCCACCTGAAGGCAGCTGGTTTCCCAGCAGCCCACGCAGCGGCCACACTGCAGGTGGCAGAGCCGGGCCGCCTCTGGCCTTCTTCCCCCCCGAGCGCCACGGAGCAGCCGCCTTCCTTCTGCAGAGCGTGACCCTGAGCCACCGAGTGACCCTGAGCCACCGCTCCCAGCTTTGGCAGCCTCGCCACCCGCTGTCTACCTCGAGTGGCCCCACTCTCCTCTCCTGAGTGGCCACTGCACACGGGGGCCTTCCTGTCAGCTCTGCCTCCCGTCTGGACTGGAGCAGCTGCCAGGCACTCAGCCGGGGGCAGGTGTCCTAAGTGGCCTGGGCTTCTCCTCAACGTGCTGACCCAGCGGGACAGCATTGTGCTTGTCCACCATTTACTAATGGTCTGGGAGTAGCCTGGCGGCCGTCCCTGCCAGCAGGATTCTGCCTGTGTGCACAGCCCTGAAGTCCTGTGGGTGACCCGGGTGGCAGGACCCACTGAGCACGCCTCGGTCCAGAAGTGGGCAATGAGTCTGCGCCGGCCATACTACGGACTGTAGTGGATCCGGACGTTGTATTTTCTTCCACGTTCACTTGATTACAAACAAAACCAAACATGGTTGCAGCCTTTGGCTGTAGTCTTCGTGACATGCAGCTGTTTGCCTTGCTGGGATTTCTAGCAGGAGGGTCACTCACCTCTGGAGACCAAGAAGGGACCTGACCACCTCTCCATCCCCTGATCAGGGCATTGGCTGCTCTGCTGGGTTCACTTTATCAGCCATGAGGGATCATTTTCAGCAATTTATTAGAAATGGAGATCAACATGTCAGAGACTAATAAATCCTACTAACTCTTCTCAGATGATCAAGGAGAAAAACTATGGCTCTTTTCCAAAAATGTTAAAGCAGCAATTTGTCTTCTGCCGGGAAATACTTGGTTGGCCAACATTCAATTAAATGGCCTTCATTCTTTGAAAAGAAAATAATGTTGAACTTGGATGCAGAATATTTGCGGTGCCTTTCATTATATAAACGACGATTAGGCACCACAGATACAAGCTCAGTCTCCGGGTTTAATTAGGGAGAGAGGATGTTTTCAGTGAATGGTTTTGTAAGCACACAGAGCATAAATGTGCTTTATTACTGTGCGATGTACTTCTTTACTTGTGATGCAGGGTCGGGGGCAGAGTCTTAGCGTAACCTCTCCTGCCTCCGAGAGGTGCTGAACTGCAGACAGTGGAAAGTCACAGGCCCCCAGCCAAGCTCCCTGTGGTTTTACAAGGTTCTGCTCCATGGCAGCTGAGAATGAACTCACGATGACTTGTTTTCCTAAAAGTGCATGGACTTTCCTAACCCCCAAACTCTGCTGCTGTGAGTTAGATAATCTCGATTTACCTCCACCTACTAATGACAGTGAAGAAGTTCTTGGAAGGCTGCATTTTAAATACAGAATGAGCTTGAGAGGCCCTTAACAAAAACAAGGGGCCCTGTGTGATCACCGGTGTGTTACATGATAGCTGATTTTTCCATGAAACTGCTAAGTAGCAGAGGACAACCTGAGCAGCTTTGTGAGAGTCGTGCACGTGTATGTGTGTATGTGTGTGTGTGTGTAAAGGGAGGGTGAGATTTTAAAATGCTCTTGTTGTAAAATGGAGCCTTTTATTCCTGATGACAGAATCACCGTGCTACTGGAAGGCGGGCATTATGAAGCTGCCCCACACAGATCATTGACCCGCCACGGCCTTCGACCCCACGATTTCATCGCTGTCCAGAATTTAATAATTCTTACCCATAAGATTAATCATGTCTCCTAATTGAAAAGACTCTGTGCCATTTCATATAACCACGATGCGAGTGAGATTTAGAGTGAGCAAGTGATGCATCTGCTTTGCAAAGACATCCACGCCTAGTTTTCAAAAGAGAAGTCATTGGGGCTCCCCATGCCCCCACACTTCTGAACAGTGGCCCGAGGGCACGGGCTTCTCCCATGACGGCTGTGGCTTCTCCTCCAGTGCTCCCCGGCTCTGCCAGCTTTCTCAAATGTTTTTCTATAACTCTAGTCTATGTTCTAAATACTCACCCAACATGGCAGCTGTTCAGTTGGCAAGCGCTCCATGTGATGCCTGGTTCATTAGGAAACATGTAGTAAAATATGTCGACATGCAGTGGAGAATCTGTTCAGGCCTTTGTCCGTGTTTTGAACTGTGGGATTTTAAAGCTCCTTGTATACGTTGGATGGTGCCATCGCTTGTTGCTTGGTTTCGGGAGCTGGGGATCCAACCGGGCCTCGTGCCTGTGAGGTACTGTTCTGCGGCTGAACTGTGCTCCAGGTAGACAGGTGTGTCTGGCAAATGTTTTCGCCTGGTGTTGGTCCACGCGCATTCTCTTGACAGAACTCTTCAGAGTAAAAGTTTTGATCTTAGAGAGGCTCAGGTGTCAATGATTTCTCTGGTGGATTATGCCTGGTGTTTTCCGGAGTTGTGGCCATGTGAGAGGTCGCCTCACCGGCGCCCTGTCATCTTCTGAGAGCGCTAGAATTCATTCCCGCCTGCGTTGCGCTCCATTCTGAGCTGCTGCATGTGGAGGGCTTAGGTCCCCGTGGTCTGTTGGAAGACCCGTCGTCTAAACTCTACTCCTCTCCACGTGTCCGCTTCGCCTCTGCCTGCAGGTCCGTGGACGTGCTTTCTGGTGTTTGGTCAGGACCACGCTGTTGCTTGCTGTGACTTCGTGCAGGTCACGAAGGTGAGTGGCTTCAGTCTCCACCTTGTTCTTCTCTTCAGGCATGTGGTTGGCGGTTCTGTCTGTCGCCCCTCCGCGTAGACTGCAGAAGGACTTTTCAGTGTCTGCAAAATAGCTTCCTGGGATTTTTTTTTTTCTTTCTTGAATTGCGATGACTTTATAGAAAAGGTTAGGGAGAGCTGACTCCCTACTGGCTATCGGTCAGCATGGAATATCTCTCTGAATGTTTACTTTTCTTTCATCAGAGTTTTGTAATTTTCCTCAGATGTATCTTGTAAATACTTTACCTTTGTCCATGATCAATTTCGTTTGGGGATGATAATGTAAATAGTATCATGTTTTTCATTGCAGAAGCAATCTGTTCACTGTTGTAGACAGGAAAATGGCCTTTTCAATGTATTTTTATTAGAGCACTGTAGTTGTACGTGGTATTTGGGTTCATTTTGACAAAATCATCTACAAGGAATTTGATTTCAACCCTCCTCCCTCTGCCTATTCTCCCTCCTCTACTCCACGGACCTTCCTTTCACTCCTTTACTTATTTATTTTTGTGGATATTTTCTACATATACATAATGTGAAATTCCCTTTGGTACATCTGTCTACGTAGTTGGCAGGGTTTTGTTGAATCCATTCCCCCGTCCCCTCCCGTCCTTCGCCTCCTTCTTTCCTGCATCTTCGTGATATCCTGTCCCCTGTCCCCACCTTCTGTCCCTTACTTTGCTCCAGCTGCCCCATGTGACAGAAAATATTGACTTTCTGGGTCTGTCTTTTTCACTCAGCATGATTTTCCCAGTTCAATTCATTTGCTGGCAAATGCCATGATTCCGTTCCCCGTGGCTGCGGAAGACTCCGTTGTGGATGTAAACCCCGTTTTCTTGATGCGCTCACCTATTGACGGGCATCTGGCTATTGTGAATTGTGCTGCTGTAAACAAACATTGAAGTGGCTGCAGCACCATAGCAGACTGATTTTAGTATTGTTTTTAATAAATACCAAGGAGTGGCTAGCTGGCTCTCGTGGGGCTCCATTCCTAGTTTCAAGGAGCCTCCACACTGACTTTGAGTGGTTGAATCAGTTAATTATTAACACCAACAACGTACGAGCGGACCTTCCCCCACATCCTCCCTCCCCAGCATTTGACAACATCTGTGTTGTTGATAACTGCCTCCCGACCACAGCAAGAAGAAACGCTACGTTGCTGATTCACATCCCCTGACTACTAGAGGTGCTGGACATTTCTTCATGAATTTGTTGGCCTTTTGAGTTTCTTCTTTTGAGAAATGTCTCTAGTTCTTTTGTCCATTTATTCCTTGGTTATTTGTATTCTTGGCTCTGAGTTCTGGAGTTCCTGATATGTTCTGGGTATTACTCCCCTGGCACAGACCCTCTCCGGCTCTGCGGCTCTCTCTTCATGCCCCTAACCATTTCCATTGCCGGGAAGAAACTCTTTGATTTGATAGCCTCTCGCTCACTGATTCTTGGTTGTATTCATTTCTTGAGCTTCGGGGATCTTGTTGAGGAAGTCAGTCCACACCCATAAGACAGAGCGTTGACCCTGTTTCTAGCAGCTACAAGCTTTCCGGTCTAATTCCTGTCTTTGATCCGTTCTGACTTGACGTTTTGCAGGGTGACAGGAAGCTGATTCCATCCTTCTACCATGGAGATCCAGTTTTCCCAGCACCGTTTGTTAAAGAGGCTGCCTTTGCTCCAACATGCACTTTGGCACCTCTGTCAAGCGCCAGGTGGCTGCGGCACGTGGCTTTGTCTCTGTGCCTCTGTGCTGCTCCACTGCCTTCCTGTCTGCTTCCATGGCGACACCGTGCTTCCCTCGTTACCGTAGCTCTGTGGGTGAATTCAAGATCTGGTATTGTGAGACCTCCCGCATCGCTCTTCTTCCCGGGATTGCTTTGGCTATGCTGGGTCTCTGGTTCTTCCAAATGAATTTTAGGCTGTTGTATTTCTAGTTCTATGAAGGATGTCACTGGTATTTTGATGGGGCTTGAACTGAATTTACATATTGCTTTTGGGGAGCTGAAGAAATAGCTCATTTTGGAGAGCGCTCGCCTAGCATGCGCAAGGACCACGGTTCGAATCCCCAGCCCCTCAGGCGGGTAAAAATAAAACAACACATTGCTTTTGGTAGTAGGGTCATTTTGACAGTATTAATTCTGCCTGTCCAAGAACATGGAGGTCTTTTGGTCCTCTAGGGTCTTCCTCAATTTCTTTCTTCTGTGTTCTACACTTTTCCTTGTAGAGATCTTTCACGTTCTTGGTTAGATTAATTCCCAAGAATTTTTTTGAGGTTATTATTAAAGGGATGGTTTTCCTGATTTCTTTCTCAGCAGAATAGCTGTTCGAGGATAGGAAAGCCATTGGTGTATGAGCGCTGATCCTGTGTCATGCTTCTTCGCTGAATTCGTTTATCAGCTTCTTTGCCAAATTCGTTTATTAGCTTCTTTGCCAAATTCGTTTATCAACTCTGAACATCTTCTGATGGAGTGTTTTTTGGCAGGGGTGGAGTCTTGTAGATATAGGATCATATCATCAGCGAGCAGACAGTTCAGCGTCTTCTCTTCCCAGTTGTATTCCTTGAATTTCCTTCTCTTGCATAATTGCTCAGCTCCGATAAGAGTGAAGCTGTTTTCAGTTGGAGGCGATCCTATTGGCTGAGCGGGGTTGTATAGGAGAGATGCAGAAAAACAAACTTCCGCTTTATATTTCCTAAGAAGTCTGGGCTGTGTTGTGAAAGCAATTTAATACCTGTGGCTTCTGGAGACTTGACACCGTCAAGTTGACAATCTGCTCACCATATTTTCCTAATCATCACATTCAAACATCCACTTTGTCACCAAGTGGTTCATGGTTTCTTTACTGAAGTGCAGAGCTCTGTCAGCACTTAACATAAAACACATGGCAAGGCAGACACTGAGAAGCCCGTAGATCAGCATTGGGGAGCCAGAGCATGCTCTCTTCCCACCCCTGGGGGATCCACGGAATGCAGCCAGTCGCACCCACTAAGACAGTGTTGGATCCGATGAGGTGCTTGAATTGGGACATTTTCAGAAAAACAATCACAGAAGGAGTTGCTTAAAGCAAGAGATTGGTGAAGAACAGAAGTGCAACCACTTTCCTTTCTACTGTCCAGTGAAGTCACTCCTTCTAAAATTTCACCAAAGCCCATTACTGCTTTCCACATACTTTAACTGAGAGCCTCTTAGCCTGATGGATTTTATTCCTTGACATCTAAGCTTAGATGAAATGGGGAAATACGATGTTTATCCCCAGCCCTAGCTTTGAATCTTTGTTCTCTGGCAAACTTACTTTCCATTTGTGGGGTTTTTGTGATCAAATCAACTCAGAGACCCCCGGAACGCAGGGAACCTCGCCAACACCCACCGCGACTGACAGTCTGGCTCTGTTGACTTTCTGCCCAGTCCTCTGCTTGGTGCATCCCACCCAGATTCTCAGCTCAGGCTGCCTGAGATGTGAACTTTCTCTGGTTGGATTCCAGCAAAATCACTTTGGGGCTTTTCCTTGCTTCTACTAAATCAAGTTAACCCTCTGGCACAGAAGCTATGGATTCCCACTAACTGCCCTGCTCTGCCCTGGAAGAATCTCTATGAATAATGACTGGAGGGGTGTGGGAAGGGAGTGACTGAGGTCTGACTAAAACGCCCACTCTTCTTTGCAAGGTTTGTTTCCCTTCAAAGTCTGCTCGCTGTACCATGGAAGCCAAGGAGTTCCGAGGCAAGGTGGCGGAAGCAAAAGACTTTATTAGGATAAGCTAGCTAATCAGAAGATGGCTGGACTGTTTCCCTGAGGAACATCTTAGCCAACAACCACAAGCAAAATGCTTCTCCTTGTGGGAAATTTAGGGAAGTGTATTTTCAGCCACAGACCGGCAGGCACTAGAATGGTCATTAATCCCACGATGGTCCATTTCTTTGATGCACATTCTGATGCTATCTGATGGTCGCTAGATGTTCTGGGTTCTGTAAATCTAAAACAAGATTACTGATTAGAAGGTCTCATGACCAGCACTCCTCTTGACTCTTTTTCCTGGAGGCTGACTCTAGTCAATTAATATCTTAATAATTTAGTGCAGCATTTCTTTAGAATTCAGAAGCTATGCAAAGAGAAAGAAAATAAGAACAAATTTGCAAAGGTCAATTCGAGCTCAGTAGTTGTCCTTCAGTAAAGCTTCTCAACTTCTACACTTTCACAAACTTCCCAGAGTTCTGCCAATGGGTGTTTTTGACAATAGTGACCACTTTTATTATTACTTTTTATGGAGAAAATTTGTCAAATTATTTACTCCCACCATACCTGAAGTCCAACGTCAACTTCCATAGTTTTAAACCATGGAGATTTGGGGATTATATGTGACCTTGTAGGTCCTGGCTAAGACAGAGGTATCTGTGTATCTCCATCAAAACCGTAAGAAATAATATAAAGGAAATTCTGGATATGCAGAACACTGTCACAGGAAGGAAGAATTCCTCAGATGGGTTCATCACTCGACTGGAAAGCAAGGGAAGTGATATTTGAAGATACGTCAAAAGAAGCTTCCAGCCCCGCCACCGTGGACGACACTGGTCGCTGAGCCCACCCAGCTCCCTCACCGCAGAGGGACACTGCACCTGCCTGTGTGCTGACTCAGTGCACCCTCCCTGGGGCTCCCCAACTTCTTTGGAGGCCGGTGCAGGCATTTTGAATTATTCCCGAAGGCGTGACCATCATCACTGGAAGGGCGGCTCCCTTCCTGAGACACCTACAGGAGGCTAGAGGACCTTTGAAAGGTACCTCTATGTACTCACTTACATCCTACACCCTTTCCCATCCTCTTGTTCACAACTAGAAATATTGTATATAGTAAATGAACTCATTCTGTTCATTACAATAATGTTAAAGTCTTTGCAGGGGCTGTCTGGTTCAGGTCTGCATTTTCTCTGTGTTGGGTGCTACTGGTATTGATCTCCCCTTCAAAGGAGAAGTACTGGTAACCTCAGGGTCACAATAAGCCTGCAGGGGGGAACTTCAGTACTTCTGATCTTCACTGCTAGAGGGGAATATACAGAAATAATATGAAAACACAGGGGAAGAAAGTGTCCCCAACAAACCAAGATGCTATTGTGATAGAATCCAATGACAGCATGGCAGTAGAAATGAGAAAAAGATTTAGAATCTGCATAATTAAAATTATGCATGGAGCAAAAGATGAGATAAGAGAGCAAATATGCAAGCAATGCATGATCACTCCAATAAACAGTTAAAAGAGCAAATGCAGAGAGCAAAGGAACACTTCAATAAATAGATAGAGATTCTGAAAAAAACAAACAGAAATACTTGAAATAAATGACAAACCAAATTAAAAACTCAATAGGAAGCATCACCAACAGAATAGATCCCGTGGAAGACAGAATCTCAGACAATGAAGACAAAATATTTAATCTTGAAAATAAAGTTGAACAAACTTAGAAGATGTTAAGAAATCATGAACAAAATCTCCAAGAATTATAGGATATCGTGAAAAGACCAAATTTAAGAATTATTGGGATTGAAGAAGGCACAGAGATACAAACCAAAGGAATGAACAACCTGTTCAATGAAATAATATAAAAAAATTTCCCAAACCTGAAGAGTGAAATGGAAAATCAAATACAAGAGGCTTATAGAACACCAAATGCACAAAATTACAACAGATCCACACCAAGGGACATTATAATGAAAATACCTCACCTACAAGATAAAGATAGGATTTTAAAATCTGTGAGAGAAAAGCATCAGATTACATATAAGGGGAAACCAATACAGATATCAGCAGATTTCTCAACCCAGAATCTAAAAGCAAGAAGGGCCTGGAACATTACATTTCAAGCTCTGAAAGAACATGGTTGCCAACCAAGAATCCTATACCCAGCAAAACTAACCTTCAGATTTGATGATGAAACAAAATATTTCCACAATAAACAAAAGTTAAAAGAATTTGCAAACAGAAAGCCTGTGCTACAGAACAGTCTCAGCAAAATATTTCATGAGGAGGAAATGAAAAACAGTACAAGTCAGCAAAGGGAGGAACTACCCTAAAGGAAAAGCCAATCAAAGGAGAAACCAAGTCAAGTTAAAAACTAAAAATAAGTCAAAATGACCAGGAATTAAAATCATATCACAATAATAACCCTGAATGTTGATGACCTAACCTCAATAATCAAAAGACATAGACTGGCAGATTGGATTAAAAAGAAAGACCCAACAATATGCTGCTTTCAGGAGACTCATCACATAGAAAAAGACTAAAGGTGACTAAAGGTGAAAGGATGGGGAAAAACATACCATGCACATGGACCCAGTAAAAAAGCAGGGGTCTCCATCCTCATACCAGATAAAGTGGACTTCAAACCTAAGTTAGTCAGAGGGAATAAAGAAGGACATTTCAACTGCTTAAGGGAAGCATAAAACAGCAAGATATAACACTTTTAAATATTTATGCCCCAAACAATGGAGCATCTATGTACGTCAAACAAAGCCTTCTCAATTTTAAGAATCGAATAGACCAAAACACAATAATAGTGGGGGACTTTAATACACCGTTCTCACTGCTGCATAGATCGTCCAAACAAAAACTGAACAAAGAAACTATAGAACTAAATAATACAATCAATAATATAGACTTAATCAATATTTACAGAGTATTTCATCCATCATCAAGTGAATACACTTTCTTCTCAGCAACTCATGGATCCTTCTCCAAAATAGACCATATACTATGCCACAAAGACGCCATTAGTAAATACAAAAAAAATAGAGATCCTACCCTGTACCCTATCAGACCATAATGGAATGCAATTAAAAATCAATGATAAAATAACAAACAAAAACTACTCATACACCTGGAGACTAAATAATATGCTATTGAATGATGCAATGATAACAGAAGACATCAGGGAGGAAATAAAAAATTATTAAAGGTAAATGAGAACAAAGACACAACATATCAAAATCTCTGGGACACTCTGAAAGCAGAACTAAGAGGAAAGTTCATTGCATTGAGCTCATACATTAAAATAAGAAAGCGTCAACAACTAAATGACCTAACATTACATCTCAAAGCCCTAGATAAACAAGAACAGATCAACACCAAAAATAGTAGAAGACAGGAAATAATTAAAATCAGAACTGAAATCAATGAAATTGAAACAAGAGAAACAATTCAAAAAATTGACAAAACAAAAAGTTGGTTCTTTGAAAAAGTAAACAAAATTGATAAACCCCTAGCCACACTAATGAATAGAAGGAGAGAGAAAACTTAAATTACTAGAATTCTTGATGAAAAAGGAAAGATCATGACAGACACCACTGAAATACATAACAATTAGAAGCTACTTTGAAATTCTATACTCCAACAACATAGAAAATATTGAAGACATTGACAAATTTTTAAAGACATATGATCCTCCTTACCTGAATCAGAAAGACATACACAATTTAAACAGATCAATTTCAAGCACTGAAATAAAAGAAGCCATCAAAAGCCTACCAACCAAGGAAAGCCCAGGACCACATGGATTCTCAGCTGAATTCTACAAGACCTTTAAAGAAGAACTAATACTAATACTCCTCAAAGTATTCCAGGAAATAGAAAAGGAGGGAACCCTTCCAAATTCATTCTATGTGGCTAGTATCACTCTGATACCAAAACCAGACAAAGACACATCAAGGAAAGAAAACTTTAGACCAATATCCCTGATGAACATACATGCAAAAATCTTTAACAAAATACTGGCAAATCATATACAAAACTATATTAAAAAGATAGTGCACCATGATCAAGTGGGGTTTATCCCAGGGATGCAAAGTTGGTTCAACATCCAGAAATTAATAAATGTAATTCATCACATCAGTAGACTTAAAGTTAAGAATCATACAATTATTTCAATAGGTGCTGAGAAAGTGTTTGGTAAAATTCAGCACCCATTCATGCTCAAAACACTAGAAAATATAGGGATAGTAGGAACATACCTCAACATTGTAAAGGCTATCTACACTAAGCCCACAGCGAACATCATTCTTAATGGAGAAAAACTGAAAGCATTTCTTCTAAAAACTGGAACAAGACAGGGATGCCCTCTTTCACCCCTTCTATTCAACATTGTCTTTGAAACACTTGCCAGAGCAATTAGACAGACCAAAGAAATTAAAGGGATACAAATAGGAAAAGAAGAATTTAAGCTGTCACTATTTGCTGATGACATGATCCTATATTTAGAAGATCCAAAAAACCCCACTAGAAAACTTCGAGAACTAATAAATGAATTCAGCAATGTAGCAAGATATAAAATCAATATGCATGAATCTAATGCATTTCTATTCATACGTGAAGAATCCTCTGAAAGGGAATTTAGGAAAAAACTCCATTCAAAATAGCCTCAAAAAAAAAACTTGACAATAAAATTAATCTAACAAAAGAGGTGAAAGACCTCTACAATGACAACTACAGAACCCCAAAGAAAGAAATTGAAGAAAACCTTAGAAGATGGAAAGATCTCCCATGTTCTTGGATAGGCAGAATTAACATTGTCAAAATGACCATTCTACTAAAGGTGCTATTCAAATTTAATACAATTCCAATTAAAATCCCAGTGGCACTCCTCAAAGAAATAGAGAAAGCAATCATGGACTTCATCTGGAAGAACAAGAGACCGAAGAGGCCAAAACAATCCTGAGTAGAAAAAGTGAAGCAGGAAGTATTTCAATACCAGACCTTAAACTCTTCTATAGAGCAATAGTAACAAAAACAGCATGGTATTGGCACCAAAATAGACAGGCAGACCAATGGTACAGAATAGAAGACACAGAGACAAAACCACATAAATACAGTCACCTCATACTAGACAAAGGAGACAAAAACATACAATGGAGAAAAGAAAGCCTGTTCAACAAATGGTGCTGGCAAAACTGGAAATCCATATGCAGTAAATGAAATTAAACCTCTACTTCTCTACCTGTACAAAACTCAACTCAAAATGGATCAAGGACTTAGGAATTAGACCAGAGACGCTGCACCTAAGAGAAGACAAAGTAGGCCTGAATCTTCATCATGTTGGCTTAGGATCAGACTTCCTCAACAAGACTCCCAAAGCACAAGAAATCAAAGCAAGAATCAATAAATGGGATGGACTCAAACTAAAAAGCTTTTTCTCAGCAAAGGGTACAATCAAGAACATGAAGAGAGAGCCTACAGAGTGGGAGAAAATCTTTTCCACATGCACTTCAGATAGAGCACTTATCTCCAAAATTTATAAAGAACTTACAAAACTTTACACCAAAAATACAAAGAACCCAATCAATAAATGGGCCAAGGAACTGGACAGACACTTTACAGTTGAAGACATACAGGCAATTAATAAATATATGAAAAAGTGTTCAACATCTCCAGTAATTAGAGAAATGCAAATTAAAACAACTCTAAGATTTCATCTTACTCCAATTAGAATGGCTATTATCAAGAACACAAACAATAATACATGTTGGCGTGGGTGTGGGGGAAAAGGCACACTTTTACATTGCTGGTGGAGTTGCAAGTTGGTGCAGCCACTATGGAAAGCAGTATGGAGAATCCTCAGAAAGCTTGGAATGGACCCACCTTTTGACCCAGTTATCCCACTCCTTGGTTTATAACCAAAGGACATAAAATCAGCAAACTACAGTAACACAGCCACATCAATGTTTATAGCTGCTCAATTCACAATAACTAGATTGTGGAACCAACCTAGATGCCCTTCAACCAGATGAATGGACAAAGAAACTGTGGTATATATACACAATGGAATATTATTCAACCATAAAGAAGAATAATATCACGGCATTTAAATGGCTGGAACTGGAGAATATCATGCTAAGTGAAATAAGCCAAGCCCAAAAAACCAAAGACCAAATGTTTTCCCTGATAAGTGGAGAATGATATATAGTGGGAGTTGGGGAGTGGGGAGGGAGAGAAGAATGGGGAAACTTTAGATTATGTAGAAGGATTATGTAGAAGGGGTATGAAAAATGGTGGAATGAGACAGACATAATTACCCTATGTACGTGTATGATTACATGAATGGTATGAATGTACATCATGTACAACCATGGAAACAAAATGATATACCCCATTTGTCTACAATGAATCAAAATGCAGTCTGTAAAAAGTTAAAAAATAAATAAATTTTTAAAAAATAGATGAAAAAAAAAGAGAAGCTTCCAAACTAGCATGTAAAGAGAAGAAAATGAACAGGAAGAAAAGGATCAAAACATTCAAAATGTGTGGCGCAATCACAAAAGGTGCAACATGGAATAGGAATGCCAGAAGAAGAGAGAAATGTGAGAAGTCAGTATTACAAACAGCAAAGAACAATTCCAGGCCCAGGGAGCTCAGAGGACAGCAAGAAAGAATAAATACCAAGAAATCTGCACTCAGGCACATCACAGGAAAACTTCTGAAATTCAAAGATGGAGAAAATCTTGAAAAAAGCCAGAGGGAGAAAAAAAATCACACTACCTAGAGAGGAGCAAGGGTAAGAATTAAATGGGAGTTTTCAGAAACCATCCATGCAGCAGAATGATATTGAAATGAACTCTCTAAAGTGTGAAAGAAAAGTACTATCAACCTTGAATTCCTAATAGATCAAAATCATTGTACTAAAGGAGAGGGAAAGAATTTACACACACACACGCACACACACACACATGCATGCACACACACACATGAGCAAAAAAGGAATTTGTTGCTGGTGGATGGCTTTTGATAGAAACATTGAAGAATTTCTTCAGAAAGAAAGAAAATGATATGTCAGAAACTCAGATCTAAACGAAGTGGCAGAGTGTCAAAGAATGACTCGATGATGGTAAAATAAAATATTTGGTCTGACGTATTCTTAATTCACCTAATAGCTATTTATCAAAGTCATAATAGCACCACTGCATTGGGTGATTATACCATAGGGACAAAAGAAAGAAATGGTAGCGTAATGAGAGGGATGAGAGGGAGAACTAAGTACAGCCTATCACTAAGGGACCTGCACACACAAGGGCAAATGTCATTCGAAAGTGGCCTTCAATGAGCTGTAAAGGTGGACCGCAAACCCTACAGGACACCACAAAACCTCGACTGGAGAGAGAGGAGAAGGAGATAACACTCAAAGAGGAGAAGAAGCAGAATCAAGTAAAACGTTCAGTTAAAATCACAAAAGGTGTAAAAAGTATTTTTATAAAGAAAAAAGAACAAATGCAATAAATATAAAAGGGTTACAGACGTGGTAGACATAAAACAACTGTATTAATGATCCTTTAAACACCTATGATACACATACACCAATTAAAGTCAGAGATTTTCAGAGTGCATTAAAACTTTATATGACAACTATAATAAATGTGCTTAAAATGTAAAAATGAAAAAGGGATAAAGATATGCCATGATAATTATACCAAAAGAAATCTGAAGTTTAGCACTATTTTTTCAGACAAAGGTAAGAACAAGGAAAATTATCAGAGACAAAAAGGAACATTATACAATCATAAAGGAATTCATTTTTCAAGAAAACACAGCAATCTTTAACATGTGTGCACCTAACTACAAAGCACCAGCCATGAAGCAAAACCTGATGGAAGTTCAAGGAAAAATATACACATCCACTCTTCTAATTACAGACTTGCACTCCCCTCTGTTAGTACTGGACAGATTCACCATGCAGAAAATTGCTAGAGACAGAGGCGCCCACACAAATGTGAAACTGAGTTTCTCAAGTTGAAGTGAAGGCTGCTAAGTAACAACATAAAAATACAGGGAAGTAAGCAACCGGAAAGGTAGGAATACAGTGAAATTCAAAATGTTTTCATATTGGAATGGTGATGTGTAAATTGCTTTCCACTTTAGTATAAATATTCAAAGACAATAGCATTAAAAATATCTCATTCCAACGATTTCTTGAAGGATTCATAATGTAGAAAATGTGCAAATTATGATATCAATAACACAAGATCTAGAGAATGAGGAACGTAGAGTTTGTATGCATTTAATTTCTTTAGTTTGAAATTTTATGAACATGTTTATTTCACCTGCCTTCTCAAAGGGTATTTTTGCTGGATATAGAATTCTAGTTGAAAGTTCTTTATTGTAACCATTTTGAGAATGTTTTCCCACCATTGTCTGGTGTTTCTGATGAGAAATCTGCTTTTTGAATTATCCATCTTTATGTATAATTTTGAAGCACTGTTTTCCAGATTGTCTTCAATTTTCAGCAATTTGATCACAAAAAATAAAAAGAGAGGGAAAATAGGAAACACATCTGTCATATTAATCGGTCTTTATGTTTGAATACTCCTTCAAAATCTGCCTGCAATTGCTTCCCTCTTGGTCACGGATAACTGATTTTTGTATTTTGAGCAGAGGTTTAGTTTTATCAGTGGGAGAGGAAGGCAGCAGTGGGCTTATTTTGTCCTGGCTGGGCCAATCACTTTTAAAAGTCTTTAAAAGTAAGACAAATGTATTTTATAATTAACTTACGTCTTCCAGTGTTTTGAGTGAATTCAGATTTTTATATCCTATGTGATATAGCCCTTGTAGCTGAAGGAGTTCTTCAAGTTTCATTTGGAAGCCCAGGTCTACCAGGAGTCCGTTCTCGGGTCCTATGTTTTCCTTGTTGGTTCTTTAGTTATACCTGACTTCAGAATCCATTCGAATCTCCTGGTTGGGACCCCTTTCTCGTGGATGCACCTGGGAGACTCGTGTCAGGAGTGCCCACTGCCTTTCCTCTGCCTGTCCCCCAACTCCATTTCCATGGTCTAATCTGCTGCACCTCTGTTCTTCCCCTCACCCCCTCCACGTTTGTTTATCTAGAAAATCTTCCCTCTGCCTCCAGTTTTGAAGGTCACTTCCTCCCACCCTGGGAATTTCTGCATCCACACTGTTTCCTCGGTCCACGTTGCACACGTCCATCGGCGGTCTTTCCGCCTGCAGAGCTCCTGACGAGGAGCCGGGAGACTCTTCCTTGTTTTGCTGTGTAAGGTTCGTTTTTCTCTGGTTGCCTTGACCGTTTCCTCTCTGTCTTTGGATGGCAACGCTTGACCTCCTGTGTAGCTGAGCGTGCCCCGTGGAAGAGGGCTTGTCACTCACTGGAGCTTCCCGGGGTCTGCTCGTGACTTTGGTCACCACTTCTTAAAATAGTCCTCCTGCCTGCTGTTCCCCTCTCCTCCTGTGGCTCTCCAATTCCACGCGTCAATCGACGTCACCTTGGACGCCCTGCTCTTGTGTTGTCCTCGGTTGTATTTCTTTTCTTTGGTTTTCTGTCTGAATACTTTCATGGACATACTTCTAAGTTGAAAACCAGTTAGAGACCATCATACAAATGGTACCAAGTGCTCCTCGCCTAGCATCCCCGGGGGACGTGGTTCACACGCCAGAACAAAGCAGGCCCAGGAAGTGCCCTGGATCAGCACCCTGGAACTCAGCAACGTGTTCCTCTCTCTAAGATTTTTAGAATTTTATGTAAATAGAATCACACAGAATGGAACCTTCTGGAATTGACTTTCCCACCAAGTATCCTGCCGTATCTGGGCGTGGATGAGCAGCGTGTTCCTTTTTACCTTGAGGAGTGTTCCGTCCTGTGGAGGTACGTGGTCTCTCTCGGGGTTTGCTGTGCTGTGTCATAGCTGCGGTGGGATCTGAGCCACGCTTTGCTGTGAGCATGTGTATTCAGGCGGTGGGGTAGATTCTCCTTGCTCTGCAGTGAACGTCCACAGAATGATCTCTGGGTTCCTTGGTGCATGTTTAATTTGATAACAGAAGGTCGAACTGTCTTTCCAGAGTGGCTGCGCTGTTCTGCATTCCCTCTGGCAGTGAACGAAAGACCCAGCTGCTCTGTGGTTTAGCTTATTTCTTAACTTCTCATTCCCTCCTGGGTGGGTGGGTGTACTCATGAATGGGCTGAAGAGATTTTTCATTTTTGATATTGTGCTTTTTGATTTCAAGTAATTCTATTTCACTTTTCTTAATTTGTCCATCTTTTGCCCCCAATTCCCCACCTTTTTATGCACACCGTCCGCCTCTCAAGAGTGTCTTCTTTTGCGATGCCTCTTCCTGCTGACTACCCAATCCTGGCTTGGGAGAAGACTGAGGAGCCTCAGCATCGACATCATAGCCCGCAGTTCTCGCTGCCTTGATTATTCTTCAACATGTGCAAACTGGCACACGTCTTTCTCAGTGTGTGTGTGTGTGTATGTGTGTGTGTGTGTGTGTGTGAGATTTCAAATCTCAGATGTTATTTCATTTTCACAGAAGTTGACTTAGGTACAACTAAGTGGTACAACAGTGGGAAGAGAGTTCCAGAGCCAGCGTGGCTTCCTTAGGCAACGTTTCTGTCTCATCCGAATTTGCCAGGGCCATTTTAACCAGGCATTAGGGACAATATTCCCTGTTAATGTGTTGAGCTCTGTGACTGGTCTTTGCTTCGGGACACAGAGGTAATTAAGTATTTTAATGAATAGATCTCATCTTTAGAACAATCTTACATTTGAAACAATGAGCAGATAACACACGGATGGCCCACGCGCCCTCTCCCCACAGTCCACCCTGCCATGAAGTCTGGCTTGGTGTGGACCCTTGCTCCCCTCGAGGCCAGAACTGAGAGACTGCTATGAACGGAAGTCCATCAGTTGCCGTAGGCTTCTCTCTGTGTCTCACGTAATTCTATGGGCTTTGGAAACGCGTCAGGTCACGTATCCACCGTTGTGTATCATGCCAGGCAGATCCGCCGCCCTGAGGGTGCTCTGTGCTCCTCCTGTGCAGTTCACACCCCCGCACCTCAAATCCCCGCAGCCACGGATCCCTTATTGTCTCTCTGGTTCTGCCTGTCCCAGAGTGCCAGGAAGTCGGAACCGTGCCACTGTGGCCTTTTCAGACCTGCGTATGCTACTCAGGGTGTGGGGCCAGGTCTCCTCCACATCCGTGTGGCGTGTGGCTCAGTGGCTCATTTCTTTAATCATCAATAACGTGATATTGAACTACAGAGATAAATAACTGAGTGTTCATTCATGCACCAAAGTACATCTTGATTCGTTCCAGTTTGAGGTGCTAATGAATAAAGGTGCTGTAAACATTCCTGTATGGACTTTGTGTGGACGTGAGGTCGACCTATCTGGGTGCACAAAGGTGTTGAAACGTACCACGTGGCCTGTGGCACGCGTGACACACAAGGTGAGCAGGTGCCACGTTGCACCCGTGGAGAGGTGAGCTCACTGTGCACTGCACAGCTGACCAGGACACGGATGAAATGGCGAGCTTACGCCTCCTTGGCAAGACACATCCAAGCTGCCCTCCACTGGCATGCTGCTCCTCAGACATGTGGCGCTGTGTGACTGCATACGGTGGGTCAAGCCTGGATGACCCACCACTGTGAAGGTGGACTAGGAAGTCCCTACTGCTACTGGACTGTGCCCTTTCCCTTCTGTTTGTCAACACTGGTACCCACTGGCCCCAGTGCTGGACTCGCAGGCCTCGGGAATTGTCCTGTCCTCTGGATAATAACTGACCCCTGTCCTTACGACATGGCCTCCTTCTTGGTTTGGACCCACAGGTGAGTTTGCTCTGCGACGTCAGTTCCCATTCGCATGGAACACCTTCCAGCTCGCGTCCTCGAAGGTCCTGTGAGTCTCTGGTAGGCTGCACACAGCTGGGCCTTGCTATTTGGTCCATTCGGTGGCTGAGTCTTCCGTCTGTTATTTTAGCCTGCTTACATTTAGAGTAACACTCGGTAGGGAGGACATCCTACTGTCAATTTGCCATTTTCTCTTTTTGGGTTCCCTTCTTCCTGTCTCACTGTGACCCTGTGTGACACTAGTGTAAGTTTGAACGGGACAGTGAGGTAGACATCAGCAGGACACCGTCAGGTTGGGAAAGCCCAGAACACGTGGTGTGTCCCTCTTACAGCTAGTGTCCTGCCCCCACCGCCGGCTCCCGTGTGCCTTAGAGGGGGACCTCACAGCCCAGGGAGGGACTTCCAAGGCCCACGGCATAAACCATAAAGACCTTGCTTGTTTCGGTTGAGTCACTTGGTAGATAAACATTTGGTTTCCATCTGTAGTTTAAAATTTCAGTATTTCCAGGATGTGTGGGTCTCTATGTGTGAATATACACAGATGTTATCCAATGTGGTGTTTTTAATATCTAGATTATATTGCCAAAATTAATTTATAGAAGAACACGAATTAGTTAAGAAAAAAGAAGTGCTTACATAAATCAGCTCTTCTGTCATAAAAATAAGAGCTGGACCCTTGCTTTTCATCTTCTTGTGACTTGGGAGATTTTTGGTAAACAAAAATTGTCTTAGTGAAAAACAGACCAGGTTTCAGAGTTGTCAGGACTGAATATAAGGCAGACACACAACTTCATCCTACCTGGGTTTACCGTGCAAATAAGCTTTTGTTTCCTCCACTGGTATTAAAAGTATAACAATTGTCAGGTCAACATAAGATCACAGTAAGACGGCAGTGACCATTACTCCTTGAATATCAAGCACAGCGGTGAAACCGAAAAAAACGTCCTCGTGTTCATAGGCTTTTGAATTTTTAGTCCTTGCTTCACGCTTGTGTTATAAAAATAGGTAACAGGGTGATAACTGGAGGTGGTAACTAGCTTTGTCTAATCTCATAGAGTTTCCATGAGACAGGATGTGGACGTGGCATTCTTGGACTCCCAAGCCAGAGGCACAAATCAGATGGTCCCAACAAACCAAGCCTGGCCACTTGCCCCCAAACCCAAATGGAAAAAGTAATGGAGAGAAGCAGGAGAGGAACCGTGATCACTCTGCTGGGAAGACAAAGGAGCCAGGGCTTCCAGCCCTGCCTTGGGGGTTCTGACAGGCGCTCCCCGGTTACAGACGAGGGGGCTAGTTACACATGGTGAAGAGTCATGGTCATTGTCTCAGGGATGGTGGGTGCAAGGGGGTGGTCAGTGGAGAAAGCAGCTATTGCCTGTTTCAACCGTCACGAGACGTTTGCTGATTAGACCTGTTGTTACTGGAATCCAAGGCGACTGATTCAAAGCAAAGGAGACGGATGCAAGATGGAGGCAGAGATGTCAACATTTTTATCCTGCTCTTAGCTGCCCACTGGACACTCGAGGCCCAGGGAAGAACTAAGTCCTTGTCAAAGCCGCTCAGTGGTGGAGTGCGGGCCTAGCAGGTGCGGGGCCTGGGTTCCACGCAGCACCCTCAGAACCGATTTTCTTTTCGTGAGTGATCCCACGTGATTGTTAAGAGAAAATTAAATAGATGTGGGTGGAATAAATGCTCATATGAGATTTTCAACGATGATTATGCTGTGTAAGTTGCCTCCAAAATTTCCCCAACTCTGTTTGGTAACTTACAGCCTGAAAGTGAAGCTTAAGCTAAATGGTGGATGTTGGTTGAATATTTAGCTCGTGTCTAAATAAGGAAAGATACTGATGTATCTTTGGACCCACTTTGGATTTCTTATTCCAGAGGAGCTAAAGTATTCAGGTTCATTTGAAAATGTCCTAGGCCACATTGAAAAACTGCATTATGAGGAGGCACACATTTTTAGAAATCATTATGTGACATGCTCCTCAATTTATCCATCTACACGATGCTGGCGTGGCACACAGTTCATAATCGCTTGCTTCCTGGGTTTCATTAGAAGTTACTAATTAAGTTGATGTGAATTAAGAATTCTAATCAATCCACTATAAAACTAGTAGAAACAAGAGAAACAAGGAAATAGGATTTTTTTGGTAAGGAAAGTTATAAGGTAAAAGGATGTGTTTCCTTGTTGAAAAAATTACGAGGCGTTTTTTCCTCCTTAGAGTCATTTCAAGGAGGGAGAAGAGAGGGGAGAGGGTTTGCAGAAGCCTATGGATTGAAGCTGAGTGAACTTACAAGGAGCTCAGAGAGGAGCTGGTATGGAGAGCAGACGGAAGTGAGACCAGAATGTCACCTTTCCTTCACTAAAACAGAGTTGTCTTGGATAATTAGTCCATTCATGATAAGAGATTGTGAAGTTTTTCTTTACCTTTTGAGAGACCCACCCAGAAAAAATAATTTTGTGTTTTATCAGAATAATTTTCCATCCTTCATGTTGTCATTATCAGACTCAGAAAACTGATTCTCCTTTATTAAAATAGCCAAGGTGTGCTTTTAGTGTTTTGTTTGTTTGTTTGTTTTACAATTTCATAACTTTTGTCTTTGCCTTTGAAGTCTTCGTATCACCCTCGGGTTAAATGGGTCACTAAATGACCGTAGGCCTGCAGTGGTCCTATTTAATTTTAGTTAGGTTTAATGTTTTAAACCTTTTGACATTTTATACCCATAACCAAACTGTAAATGAAAGCTTTTTGATGTTAATCTGACTTTGGGATTTTCCAGAGGGTCTTGGAAACTTTCAAAAGAATTTGTTCTTTCTCCTGAAACAAGGAGGGCTGTTAAACTACTTGGGCTTGTGTGATGTGTTGAGTCTCCCGGCTGCTTTGCCAGGTGAAGGTGAACTTCCTGTGTGCTGCTAATGGGAGCGAAAGCTAAGGCTGGACACACCTGGACACGATTTCCTTTTGTAGCAACGTGCTGAAGTCATTTTCCAAGGACAGCCTCGGCCACCCCCTCAGGATGGTCTTTAGCAGCACGGGGAGAGTGGACAGGTGCAGA
Organism: Sciurus carolinensis; assembly: GCF_902686445.1. Taxonomy (NCBI): domain Eukaryota; kingdom Metazoa; phylum Chordata; class Mammalia; order Rodentia; family Sciuridae; genus Sciurus; species Sciurus carolinensis. The sequence goes on from NC_062227.1 coordinate 1,987,966, forward strand.
AGAGCCACCCACCTGCTCCTGACTTTTCACATCCCAAGCCCCAAACCCCCCAGGCAGAACATGGTAACTCCACCCCAGAATGAGGCAAGAGGCCTGGGCAGAGGCATGCTGGTCGTCTGTTCCCGCACGAAAGACCCCCAAACGTCCCCTTCTGTCCCTCCAACCAACAAGCAGCATCTCCCCTCGGCCTTCTTTTAAGTCCCCCACTCCCAAGCCCTCAGGGGGAAGTCCTGAGCTCTGCTCTCCACAGATCCTGCCCTCTTTGCAGATAATCTTGCAATAAAGCTTTTTTTTTTTTTTTTTTTGCACCAACTTGTTCCATAAAACTGGCTTCTATGCACACTGGCCAGCAAGCCCTGTTCAGTCTCCTAAGCGTTTCAGAAACTGCCAAATTCCCATAAATCTGAACTTCCAATTAAGATGTCATTCAATTAATTGCATTATTAATTGCATTATAATGACCTCTCATCAGACTGTCAATCAGGGCCACTGTAAGTCCTTTCTCATTGATAGTTATTGCTTCAATCTGACACTTTCCTGAATGTTTTCAAGCAGCCATGGTCAGACAGTACTTTGCCTCAGGGAGATTTATGGAAAAGACTCTGATGAGTGCAGGTTTATGGTAATTTCAAGATCACACCCCTGGACAGGGCAAGAATGTCCAGAGCTCTAAAAAGAAATGGATGAGTCCATAAAACTGCTGATCCAAGACTTAGCAAAAGTCAGAATTAATTACACAAGTCTGAATAAGCTGAAGGAGATGTTGCAATTTTTAAGACTTCTTATTTGAAATGTTGTTTTTTTAACATTTTTGCACATTTAAGGGACGTTTTTCTTTATCTGAAGCTACCTCTAACTTAACGGAACTTTGGTAGGCTCCCTTTGTAAGCCAACCTGGCACAGCTGTGGTCTGCAAGCCTGGTCTCTCCAGAAAGCTAAGGCTCTGAGCTGGTGCTCTGGTGCACAGCAGTTCCGGGACCTGCACAATCCCCTAATGGCCTGTCCTTCCTGCAACAGGAACAACTGGAAACTTTGCTTTCGTCACCAAGACGTTGATGGAATGCTGTATTTGAGAGTGATGTGCCCAGAGTTGGGTATGACAGGAAGTTATTAAACTAAGACTGACTTTATGAGGTCTATTTATCCAGGAAGCAGGCCAGTACCTGGCTCACAGGGTTCCCTGCCTTACAGATGAGCAAGGAAGCTCACTTTCTGGGAGACCCAGGCACTCAGGACATCTGAGGGATCTCAAGAGGGCAGGGAGTCTATGGTAAGCCCTTGTCTTGAGTGGGTTTTAAAGTCCAATCTGAAGTTCCTTATCAACAGTTCTGACAAAAGAAACTCTAAAAGAACTAAGTAGTTGTTCTGGCTTAGGTATGAGATGTCCCCTAAAAGCTCATGTGTGAGACAATGCAAGAATTGTCAGAGGTGAAATGATTAGATTATAAGAGAGCTAATCTAGTCCCTGGATTAAGCCACGACTGCCAGTGGATTAATCCACTGACAAAGATCAATTGGATGGTGACTATAGGCAGGTGGGGTGTGCCTGGAGGAGGTGGGCCCCATCCCTGTTACTTTTGCACCACCTACCGTGACACCAGGTTGTGAGAACCACAGTTCTTGTACCTTCCCAGGAACTGTTCGTCTTATTGACAAAGGGATTTGGGATGAAGAGAGAGAAATGCCAGAACTTAAAGGAAACACCCACAAGCCGTTGAGATGTAGAAAGCTGAGCTGCAAATCCTGAGCAGTGTGCCCTCGGCCAGGATCGTGGCCCGAGCCCTTGTAAAATGAGGGAAATACACACACATGCAGGGAAAACAGGCGGAAATTGTGCAGCTCCACCTGGCTCCACCTCCAGTCAAGCCCCTGATAGAGCCCCCGCCAGGGCTGCTGCCGCTCTCCGGACAGCCCTGTGCCCACCTTCCCACATACACCTAAACCTGTCTACCCCTTCCTCTGGCTCTTCCTGGAATGCTCTTCCATCCTGTGTGCCTGAGTGGAGCACCCCTCCTGCGGAGCTCCTGGGACACGGGAGCTCTTCTCCCGTGACAGCATCAGTATGTGACGATCACCACACATTTTTGTTAATGTTTTAAACATTCTATTGATTTTATGATGTCATTGCTACAATTGGGTTTAGTGACTAAACAGAGTGGCACTTTTCGTAGATGCAGTGGAATCAGATTTATTTCCTTTCCATGGACGGCCATGTGAAAACAGCTGGACCCACACGGGGGATGAGGGGATTCTACGGAATGAAAAGCAGAGGTCAGCTTTACCACTGGGTCCTCTGCGGGGTCCTGTTTCTCTTCTCTGCTGTCAGTTGACTGCTCAAAGACACACAGGCAGCCACTCTGTGGGCTTTGAGTCACCCTCCTCCATTGAGCCCTCTCTGGTACCTGATGTTCTCCTTTCCCTCCCTCCTATCTGTGCCGCTTTGGCCAGAGGAAGGTTCTGTCTACCCTCCTCCAACCCCTGGGATGGCCGCTCGCCGTCGTTGGGGCCTGGGTCACAGAGGTCACCATGGGGTCCGAGCTGCTTTTGTGGCACGTCCTATTTTTAAAGCTGTTCCTGAAATTCGCCCACGCAGAAGTCCCAGGGGGCCTGGGAAGCCCTGCTTCTCTCACTGGTTCTGGTTGAAGCAGAACAAGATGGGAGGGTAACCAAGGGGCCTTGAGAGGCGGCGAGGGAGCCGCCTCGCTGGGGACCCACACGCCCCTCTCCATTTCCCTTTTACAGGATAAGCCGGCCCTGCACTGTGGCTGGCCTGCAGGTCCGCTCCGGGGAGGGAGAGACGGGCGACTGCGGGTCCCTGGAGCCCAGGAGTTGGAAGCCAGCTGGGCAGCGTGGAGGCAGCGAGGAGGAGGGAAGGAGAACTGAAGACCCAAACGGCAGAGGTCCAGCGGGCGTGGCCCGGCGCCACCGCGGGCACCTCGGTGGATTCCTCCGCCGGCACCTCGGTGGACTCCTCCGCCAGGCGCCGTGTTTGAACAGCCGTCTCCATGTGGAAGCTGTGTCCTCTGCCGGGAAGGGAGGGCTGGGTCTCAGCCCCAGAGACCTCAGTCTGCACCGCAGTCCCTTCCGAGAGACCCTTTGTCATGAAATCACCTCCAACACCAGAGCCTCTCTCCGTCTCCGGTGTTCCTGTGCGCTCTGCAGTGAGAGTGCACCATTTTCTCCTCTCTCCTTTTTCTCTGTCAAAGAAAAGCAGCACAACATTTTCCCTTAAAACCTCAGTCATCTTTCATTCCAGTTCTAGAATCTACCGTCCCCACTCCCTCTGCGTCCTGCCTCAACACATCTGCTCTCCCTCTGCAGGCTTTCCCCACGATGCCCTCCCCGAGGCCAGACCAGGGGCCACCCCATCCGGACTGCCAGCCTCTAACACGGTATGCCCCCTGGTCTCCTCTCTGTAAAAGCCGCCCGGCGCTGGGCGTTTGGTTATGGTTTGGGAAGCAGACCTGCACACCCGACCACGTCAGTTCTGGTGCCGTCATGTCTGCCAGGCTGTCGTTTCTCCTCCGTGGTGTTAAGACACCTGCACAGGCTGATGTTGAGACGAGAATGTGCGTTTGCACCTTGACGCTACCCAGGAGTTTGAGAATCCCCAGGGGAAGTGTTGTGGCTGCTGTTTTGTTTCTGTGCCAATCTAACCATGGAATTTGGGGGAATTGAGCACCCAGCCTTTTTATTTTGAGAGAAGGTCTCCTTAGGTTGCCCAAGCTGGTCTCAGACTCCTTAATGACTTTTTCCTGATCTGAACATTACCAGGCGGCAGTGAGGTGATATCTCGGACTCTGAGTTCTCCTGGTCCTGACTGGTTGGCCTCTGAGCACAGGGGCCCTGCCCCGCCCTCCCTGCCTGCCAGTCTCTCTCCCAGGCTCCCAGGGGGCCACAGTCCATCACTGTCCCCACCATGCACCCTGTCGTGGTCCCACCAGAGTTCACCCTGTGGCTCTTTGTTCATTCATCCTCAATATTTGCAAGTGACGCTGTCCTCAGCTGCCTTCATCTGGTTTGAACACGGTTTTTATGCAGGCATGGGGGGGGGGGGGCGGTGTCAGAAAACCTAGAACAATGGAGGTGGCAGAAAAAGCCAACTTTTCCTCTAGTTTGAAAGAATGATGCAGTTTGTGAAACTGAATAAATGGTCTTACCCTCCTCCACTCTGGAGTTAGCGTAGGTTTTACTTTATATTTACCTGGTTTTGGATAGACATCTGTCAAAGACTCATGACTGCTCTGCTTTTCCTGTGACTTTGTTGTTTCACCCTCCTCGTTTCTAACGTGGTGTCGCTACGCTGCTCCTTGAGTTAGCTATCTAATGTTTTTGTCAGAATGAGTGCTCTTTCCTCTCGAAGGTACAGCCCTGGATATTGGCACCCACTGAAAACACACAGAAACCACTCAGGACGCAGGAACTCACGCAAGAGATTTGATTAAGCAGACAGGCAGAGTGTCTGCCCACAGGGTGAGAGAGAGAAAGTTAGTGAGAGTCGGAATAAGAGCGAGTGAGAGCGAGAGAGAGTGAGGAGGAGGGAGAGAGAAAGAGAGAGAGAGAAAGAGAGAGCAAGAGAGAGTGAGGAGGAGGGAGAGAGAGGGAGAATGCTGGCGGAGCTATTCTTAAGTAGTGGAAGTTTGTGGGCTAGTAACAATGGCTGGCGAGGAGGTTCGCGGGCTAACACTCTGGACCAATGACTTGACTAGGAAGTTTGCGGGCTAGAAATCTAGGTTGCAAAATAGTGTGTGTGGGGGGGGCAGAATAATGGCAACAGCAGATCCAATGCCAACATTCCTCCCTTTTTGTTTTTATAGACACAGGGGTGGGACGATGGCATTTCTTCTGTAGCTTCTTCCTGTTGGTTAGGGGCAGAGTCTCATTCCTGTAAAAAAAGAGGATTAGGGAAGGCTTTAGGTGGGAGCAGAGTTTTTGGAGCCGGAGGAGTCAATAGTGAATCGCGGGTCTCGTCTTTGGGTGTCAGGGGCTGGTAGTCTTGTAGGAGAAGCGGTTGATTGGCCGATTGGTTGGTGAATTTGTGTGTGTCCACCAGCTCCAGAATTTGTGTGTCTAATCTTGTAGGAACTTCTGAGGGCAATTTAACAGGCGTGGTCCTGTAGACCTTAAAACGACCAAAACTTTCTGACTCACACAAGAGATTTTATTAAGTGGACAGGCAGGGTGTCTGCCCGCAGGGTGAGAGAGAGAGAGAGAGAGGAGGAGAGAGAGAGATTGGATGGCGGTGGAGTCATGTCGTGGGTTAATAACGACGGGGCCAATGGCTGGCGAGGAGGTTCCGGGCTTACAATCTGGGTTGTAAAGTGGTGTTGGAGGAGAGTAATGGCGACACAGAATAGCAGGTCTGATGCCAATACCCACTCTGTTAGATTTTCTTTTTCTGACTTACGTTAACAGCTGGGTTGATTTTCCTTCTGCTTTCTGAGGCTTACTTTCCATTACTGTTTTCACAACTGAAGTTTTACTCTGCATTCTACTTTCCTCTGGGTACAGATTTGTCAGTAAGTCTTGGCTTTTTCTCTGAAAGATTCCCGTTATCCATATTTTCCCAACAGTCTTCCATTTCAGGCTTGACTTCTTTGATCCTAAAGTTAGTTTCAGGATGTTTCCACAATTTCAAAGGTTAAAGTCTCATTATTTTTCTCCACAGTTAGTACTTACTGATAATATTATTGCATGACTAGAAGTGTATAAGCTCTCCTCTTCCTAAACCTCATTGATGACTTTCTACTTGTCACTGAACACGGTTTCTAAGAATGCTCCATGAAGATTCCAATGGCAAACCCAGCGACTGTTGGGAAGTTCTGTACTTCACTGGACATGGTAGCCGTGTGATCCACCTTGTTGATTCCCTTAGCTGGACCACAACATGTCCACTTACGCGGTTGCTCAGGAAGGACAGAGCCTTGTCCTTCGCCCTCCGACCTCTGCTTCTGCTGAGCTTCCTCTTTGATAGACGTCGCTCCGTATCAGTCTCCAGACCCAGGTTCTCCTCTTGCCAGCCCCTGCTGTGTGTCTCACTGGCGTCCTGCTGGTTCTCTGTCCAGCTACTTTGAGATCAGACTCAGCAAATGGCAGGACGCGGGTCCAGCCTGAACCGTGAGCGGCAAGCTGGGTCTATCTCAGCGCTCCCTCCACCTCCTCGGGCCCAGCAAGGCCCCCAATCCATGCTGGGGGCTTCCTTGCTTCCAGTGGTCTGGGTGACATTAATGGGCTGCAAGAAGACACCCTCCCCAGAGATGCTCACCCCTTCCTACGTGGCACCTTTCAGTGACTCGTCACCACCACAGAGTGAAAGACAGGCTTCGGTACAGAACAGGCCCGGAGGTCCTGGGTCGTGCTGTTCCCAATGCTCACAGCTGCCATGGCGCTTTTCCTGGTTCCCAGTGTTCACTGCTCCAGGCCCCTGTAGTTGTGAGGGTCTCACCACCCCTCTTATTTGAGCTCTGAGGGGGAGGCCTCTGGGCTGCGAGAGTGTCAGCTAACCCACTCTGGGGCTGTCGATGTCTATCAAAAAGAGAAAGCCCAGCGGAAGCAGAGGTCAGAGCACGCGAGACAAGGCCTCGGTCCTTCCTGAGCAAACACGTAAGTGGACATGTATGTAGTCCAGCGAAGGGAATTAACAAGGTGGATCACACAGCGAGTTGTTTTCACGATTGTTCACGTCAGTCCTACAAAGTTGATATCGCACAGCCACCGGGAGATGGAGTGGGGACTCGAAACCAGTTCTTCCTCACTTCCACACCACAGCCTTGTCTCAAGCCTTGGTTGCCCGAGAACCACCCAGAGTGCTTATTTATTTATTTATTTGGTGCTGGGGATTGAACCCAGAGGTGCTCTACCCCTGAACCACATTTCCAACCCTTTCAATTTTTTATCTTGAGGCAAGGTCTTGCTAAATGGCTGAGGCTGGCCTTGAACTTTTATCCTCCTGCCTCGGCCTCCCTAGTGACTGGACTAGAGGCATGTGCCATCACTCCAGGCCCAGGAGTTCCGACACCCAACATCCCTGAGTTCTGGTGTCTAGGTCTGCAGTGCACCTATATCTCACTTCTCACCAGGCAGCTCCGCTGTTTCTGACACAGATGATTCACAGTCATGCTGTGGAACACGGCTAACCATGCCCAGTAACGCTGGAGGCACACGGACCCTGTAGGCCACTCTCGCTTGCTGACAAGGACCTTATCAAAAAGCAGACTTTGATTTCTGATGCGAAGGTCTAAATAGAAATGCCTGCCTTTTCTGTGTCCTCTAATGTCAGGGCACACACCCAGTGAAGAACAGGGAGTTTGCTTTGAGTCGGGACAGCCCTAAACCATTCCACCAAGAAAGTTCAGAGAGTCAACGTAGGCTGTGATTTATTACTTACCTTCACAAGGCTTTTTGTCATTCACAGCCTAAAATCAAAATTATTCATTAGAGTTTTCCCTTTGTATTTATACTGCCAAATTTAATTTGAAGTGTTGTTAGAGAAAAAAGACAGATCAATGAAAAGATTGAAATATTTCCTCTTCTACCTTCTATTGCATAATACTATTGCATCTGGGCCGTGTTCCCCCGATTTGCTTTTCTCTTGAAGGTATCTTTGTTGAACACAGAGAGCTCTTTATTCTTTAAGTCATAACAGGAAGACTAACTTGGAGAACTGTTTCCCCCCCGACCATCTGGGTAACTTTATCTGATAGAAAAATATAAGCCATATATTGAAATGTGAGTAGCAGCAAGTGGTTGGCTAACAACAGCCGTCAAAGAAGACCTCCAACCCTGGCCCCGTGGTAGTCCAAGCACGGCCCGTCCGTCAGCCCAGAGGCCTCACTGGATCTGCCGCAAAGGCTTACTCGTCAGGAGCACGTGGAAACAGACCAGGGACCCAGAGCGGAGAGTGGGAAGTCTGGAAGGGTCACCCTCTCTTACCTGGGTCTGAACTGTGGTGCTCAGTTCGTCCATTGTATCAGTCTGCTTCCTGTTACTGTGACAAATACTTGAGATGATCAACTTACAAAGAGGAAAGGGACGTTCTGGCTCACTGTGTGGAGGTTCAGCCATGTTAGGGGCCTGTGAGGAGGAAGCCCACCACGGCAGGAGCCCAGGTGGAGCAAAGTCATTCACCACCTGGCCAGGGAAAGCAGGAAGAGGAAGCCACCAGGGTCCCCCCAAGGACTAGAAGGCCTCCCCCGGCCCCTCTCATGGCTCCGCCACCTCCCAATAGCACCCGCCTGGGGACCAGGCCTTTTACACACTGGCTGTGGGGGGATTTCAGATCCAAACCCTGCTACCCTGTGGAGAGGGAAGCATGCTATTAATCAGGGATTGCTGTCAAGGCTAGAGTGAGGCATGCCCGTTCCCTCCGCCAACCTGGTGGCAGTGACAGCTTTGCCGTTGCACTTGGACCTGGGCACTTGTGACCTAACCCCACTCCTGGTCCCTATAAAAGGCTCATGCACTGCATTAAACAGGGTTTCGTCTACTCAGACGATGTTGGTGTTTGGCAGGTGACCTCAGCAGGTGAGGGATGTCATGAGTAGGACACAGGAGTTGGGAACCACCCGGCCTCTGGCCCAGGGACCCTCAGCGCTTCCAGTGATGTGGTGGTCGTGGACGGCAGGACGGCCGGATGGAGGGTGTGGTACTCTCCTGGTGACGGTCCTGCTGAAGTCATAGTAAACCCAAAGGCGTCCATTGCATATATTTTACCTTAATAGCCTTTTTTTTCCCAAAAATAAAGAATTTTTTATTGACAAACAAGAATCATGCCAGAATTTTTTTTGAAAAAACACTTTACCAGCAAAGGTGGAAAACCACAGGTGCTCTGTGTCCTTTTCCTCCAAGGGGAGAAAGGCGGAGGGGATCGTCCACCTCCCAGGCTGCCTGGGATCCAGGTGCAGAACCAGCTCCCCAGCCTGTCCCTCCACCCCAGCTTCAGCAGACACCTGGGTGGACACCATCCACGGCCCTAGCACAAGACAGCACGGGTGCCCCCTGTCACTGACCAGACAGGCATGACAAGCAGGGCTAAGCCCCACTGTTACTGACCAGGACAGGCTTGACCAGCAGGGGCTGCCCCCTGTTACTGACCAGACAGGCATGACCAGCAGGGCTAAGCCCCACTGTTACTGACCAGGACAGGCTTGACCTCCCACTACCCTCGCAACATGAGAACCATCAAACAGTGCTTTGGAGGAAATAAAAGAGAAGCATAATTGCTATTTTAAATTGATCCTATGACCCAAATTATATTTACTTGGATTATTTTCTTTGTGATGTGAAACTGAGCATTCATTTTAGCAGGTATAAAGCACTGTTTTTTCAGTGACCTAGTGGAAGGAGATTCCATACCCTAAACTGCATGCATACCTAAGGGTTTTCAACCCTCTTGAGGGGGTCTAAGAAATGCATTCCAAACACCGGGACTCCTATGTCAATATGGCGTCCTGCCTGACACGAGGGGCCGTGGTGTCTGCAGGGACCCAAGCCAGGGGCGAGGGGCGGTGGAGAGCACGGGCAAGCATCAGCGTCTGGTGAAAGGCAGGTGGAAGCAGGCGTCCTGGACACCACTGTGTGCGGTTCGTGATCAGATCTTGGTTGAAGCCCAGATTGGGGAACCAGGCTGTGTGGTTTCAGCTGATGTTCGGGATGTTCATCTGCCCACGTTCCCATCATCACCCAGCTGCCAGTGCCGAGCAGGGAGCTGCTGATTGGAGTGCATCTTTCAGACAGGGGAGACCCTTGCCGGTCCCCATTCACATCATCTCCTTTGCGCCAACACATGCCCCAGAGGCATGACAGTTCCAGCACTGTTCGGAAGTTCAAGTACGACATCTGCTCCAAGGCTCAAGGCAAACTCTTGGCTGTGAGGCACTGTGACCGAGAGCAAGCTTCATGCGTCCAGTAGACCATGACACAAAGCAGACATGGCCCAGACGGACCTGAACCCACCCCTGCTCTGCTGGCCGCATGGCTTGGGAAATGACTTCACTCTGGGGAGTCCAGTCCCACCATCTGAGGTCCAGCAGCACTCCCGCTGTAGCCTGGAAGCGTCCTCCAGAGGCCCAGCCATTGGAGATTTGGCTCAGCCTGTGGTGCTTTTGGGAGGTGGAACGATTAGGAGGCAGGGCCTGGGGAGAGGACGTTAGGTCCACCATGGGGGCCGCCATTCACGTCTGAGCTGGCTTCAGAGACTCCCTGCTACCCTCCTGAGAAGACTGAGAGCATGTGGCCATATCAGGAAGGGTGACTCCATGCAGAACCTCGCAGGAGAGCCATGGATGGGTGCCGCCTGCACCCACACAGGGCACAGCGATCAGGGGCTCCTCCGCAGGCCCTCCTGAAATACCTCTGCAAGACCAGTTCCAGAAGAGGCAGAGGCTTCTTATCACCATGGCACGGGAAGGAAAAGGCTAGTGTCCTTGTCGCTCCGGGGGAGAGGAACACTGCAGTGACATCACATGCGAATGACGACTTGGCCTAAGGGCAGGGAAAGCCTAAGGGCCCTTAACCTAAGGCCACCGTGGATCCTGAACAAAGTCTCCTGGTCCTTTAAACAGCCGGCAAGGGTTTGATGCACAAACCAGGAAATCCGTGCACAGGCGGACTCAGTGCTCGCAGAGAGTGAGCCACCAGCTGGCAGACCCAGGAGCCGGGCTCCCGCCTGGCAGCCGGCTCACATCAGAAACTGTCCCGCAGACCACAAAACCCCTGGGAAGGCTGTGCCCTCAAGGGCAGCAGAAATCCCTGCTGCTGGGCTCAGAGCTGCTGGCGATCCTGTCTTCAAGCCGTGGTTACTTGATGGGGTATCCAAGCACAGGAGAGGGAAGTAGGGTCAGTTCAGTTCTTGGATGAAATAAAAGCATTTTATTCTCCTTGGGAAAACCCCATCAGCATCAGTGAATGGAGTATGTGTGGACACAGGAGCTGTTTGTAGACAGATCCTGTCAATAAACAGGAGAGCGCCATTGTCCCCAAATGTGTGGCCCTTGGCGACACTCTCTCCCATCATTGAGTCCCTGGTATAACCCAAGAGGCCAATGGGGACACTGCACAGGTCGTGCACCGCAGGTCTTAGGGAAACTGACCCCAGCACGTGGGTCTGCGACCCGAGCAGCAGCAGGAGAGTCGGAGCATCCCCCAACACAGAGATGGAGACCTGACCACTCTGGTCTGGCCCTTCTTTAGGCCTTGTGTGCATGTACCAAATTTTCATACCGTACCCACAAAAATGTGCAAAGATTATCTGTTGACTAAAAATAAAAAACTTTAGGAAAGGTGTGCATGATGCCTCGGAGGGACAGAGGCCAGCAAGGTCACAGGCCACCTACGTCACTGTCCCCTGGCAGTGCCCCCCAAAACTAGGACAGGCAGACGAGTGGGGGTTGCTGATGGAAAACAACCAAGATTCTGAATCCGTATTGGAAGGTTCCGACCAGGGGCAGCAAGCAAAGCACCCTCTGAAGATGTCCTGTTGGGGACCACTGGGCAAGAGGGAACCCGCAGGTGATTCTGCAGCGCAGCCCAGCCCTGGCGGGAGAGGGCGGTGCTTGCTAGTGCCCACCTCGTCGCACTCCGGGCAGGTGCTCCTAAGACATCGACCCTTCTCGCACCTCCTCCTGTTGACTGAAACGCAGAAACGCTGTGCTCAGGCCCTCAGGGGAAGCTCCCCGAACAGGGAATGGAGATTGTGCCTTGTTGCTGTTGTCACCGTAGTTAATGACAGCATCTGAGGGACAGCGAAGAACCAGCAAGAAATGGGGTGAAAGGAGCAAGAACACATCAGCTGTCATCATGCATGAGTAGAACGAGCCCAGAGTCGAGAGAGAGAGAGAGAGAGAGGGAATGGGGGAGGCAGGCTCGGCTCTCCGTACCAACCGGAGGAGGACCCTGCCCACTGCTGTCCAGAGGTTAAAGCTGGATGAGGAGAGAGAAAAGCAGGACTGTGTCTGACAGCATCTTATTCATCCTGAGAGATGGCCGCCACGGAGCCCCTCGGAAGGAGCAGTACCAGGAGGGAAGGAGAGCCCAGCCGGACATGGTGTGGGAAGACCTGCTGGCGTCCTGCTTCACCAGAGCACACCAGTGTGGCCTTGAGGGGTCGGGGACGTCCAGCCGTCCCCTGCGCAGTCACGGCTGTGGCAAGATCAGAGGCACTCTGACTTGGTGTCGCGAGGGCTGATCCACCAGGGTGCAGCCAGCCGAGGGACAGCAGCTGCCTGGGGCTACAGGCCCCCCAAGGGAGCAAGGGAGGGACACAGTTCTGGAGAGAGGGAGGAGGGAAGAACTGCAGCCCAGGAACCAGCTGTCAGAGCGAGGGGACAGCAGGAGGTGAGCCAGGAGCCTGAGGAGCAAGCCCAGCAGTGAAGACTCCACAGCCCCTGGCACCTTGGGAAGCCAGGCCACAGGAGCCTCTGGACGCAGGGGCACCAGCAGCCTCCCAGAGTCCCAGGCAGGGCAGGAGGGGGGAGGGTCCCGGAGGGAGGGTTCCAGCCCACCCATGCAGCTGCCTCCAGTTGCCCCTCCAGCCTGCTGACTGAACCAGGAAGATGTGGGCTGGGAGCAGATGCAACCCAGATGCCCTGTGTGCAGAGACAAAGAACTGTGGGCATCTAGGTTGAAGCAGACCGGTGCCCAGGGAGCATAGCCTGTGGGCAGTTGGGCTGGGAGCTCCCGCCCGGGACCCCCAGCAGATCTGCCATGGCGGTGGGGAGTCCAGGACTGCAGGGGCCCTGCATCCTCTGCCATCCTGGCAGGATGTTCCAGGAGTGGGCCTGCTGGCAGGTCACCAGCACCCGGCAGGCTGGGGAAGAGACCAGGGCGCAGGCAGGTTTCAGGGCCTCTGCCCTGAGAGCATATTTAAATCAGACCTTGTTTAGCCTCATTTCAATAGCCGGTACCACAATGGGAGGAGACCCTGGGTCTCTTAAGAGCAGGGTTTAGCTCTGTTATTAAGGAGAGTGTGTACTGAGCGCCACCTCTGTGCTGGGCACCCTGCTGTGTGAAGCCATACGGAAATCAGGACTGAGTGTGTCCTGGTGCTCACCTGGCACAGGATCTAAAACGAAACACGTGCGTGAGGATTCTGGCTGTGGGTCAGTGGTAGAGCCCTTGCCTAGCATGCATGAGGCCCTGGGTTCCATCCCAGCATCAGAAAGCAAATAATTAGATAAATGAAAACTTATTGTTTTTAAGGACAGGGACTCTGTATCTTGTTCTTAGAGGGATCTCAGGACCTCGGTTGACTGAGTGGCCCACGATAGACACACTCAGCCTGAACTTGCCTTCTGAGCTGTGCTTAACACACATCAAACAACCAAAGCTGAGGCTGCCTGTGAAGCCCGTGGGAAATAGTGTGAAAACGTTTCCGACTCTGACCCTGGCTGCAGGAGGTGTGCAGGCACCACGTTTGATCAGACCGCAGAGGGAGGAGGAATGTGAAAGGAGCTTTGGGTGTCTCTCCCCACCCTCCGTTTACTGGGGAGGCGGATGTTTATCTCTGTTTTGCTGAACAGAATGCTCAGAATTCTACCTGTGCCGAATCACTCCCCCCAAAGAGTGCTTGACTGGAGGACACCTCCAAAAGGGACATTTTCACAGTCCTGTGAGTCTGCATCCTTGGTGCCCATACTTATCCTTGCTATTAAATTTTTTTCCAAAATCACATTTAATATTCAGCACTAACAACTGCCAGGCGTTTCACGGCCGTCTTTAATCTTCTACCTCCTCCTTCTCTCACACGCTGACAAGGTCTCCTACAGAGTCATCGACCCCAGTTTTACTAACGTTGGGCACATTGATAGAAAATGGAGAATGATTCCTGAAGGTTGTTTTGGAAACTCTGAACGGCATAAAAATTGATAACATAGGAGTCAAGCGGTGCAGGAAACGGGAAATGAGTAAAACGTTTCTCATAAGCAGCAAACTTTTGAACTTTCAGTACTTATTTTTCCCTCAAAAATATCAGCAGTTTTGTCCACTTTAGTATGAAATGATTGGAAAGGTCTCTCTCTCTCTCTCTTTTTTTTTTTTTAATGGAAAAAACTACTTTTCAAGAACTACAATTTTGTGCGTCCCCAGGGAACTTGTAGTTAAAAGCCAAAACGAAGGAAATCTCCAGATTCAGGAAAAAGTCTGGCAGTCGGCCCTGCTCAGAATGAGCACTGGTCCCTTTGCAGCGCTGGGCTAAGAAAGAAAATCGAAATTCAGGAGCCACCCTGGCCAGAGTTCTGGAGAGAAGCTGGAGGTGGTTCAGCTCATTATGATCCCTGGGGAAAGCAGAGAAGTGGGGTGAATCCGCAGCTGCTGGGAAGACCAGAGCCAAACCCAGCAGGAAGATGGTGCAGAACTCGAGTCCTGGAGATTCACTTCCAGGGATCACGCCCCGAGATTCTGTGGTTCACTGGAGCTAAGTTTCAAACGAGGGATAAGTGATTTACGAAAAGTTCTTTTCCTTAGGGAATGCTGAGGGCTAAGAAGAGGGAAGATGGGAGCTTTATCTCTTAAACAGGTCAAAATCTAACTGGGTTTCAAGGAAACGCCCCGCGCAGGAGAAACAAGACCACCTCTTCCTCCACCAGGGGTCAAGGCCTGTCCTTGACCCGGGTGCAGATTTTTCTCTGGGCAAAAGATGGGAATAACTGCTGTCCTGTGCTGACCCTGCTGTCCTCCTGGGGCCTGGGTGAGTCAACTGAGAGGCGGAGAAGCAGGACAGACAGTCGTTGGGAGTATACACAGTGAAACTCACCAGCAGAAGACCGCATCGCCTTTCATCCCTGCCCAGGGCCACACAGCTGTCAGGGGCGGTATTCACGGTGGAAGGTTCTTCAGCGCTGCTGTGGCTGCACATCTACCCAGACTGAGCACCCAGGCCTGAGCCCTCCGAGCCCAGACACGGTGCCGCACGTGGAAGAGACCCCCTGAACTCACGGGACCGCTCCCAGTCTAAGCACAACAACCAAAACCGTTGTGTAAAGTTACCGGCAGACCGTGTCACAAGGTGTGTGGAACACAAGCGGTTCAGTGCTTTGACGAGACTCCTGCCCCAAGGGCTCCCATTGTGTGTATGTGAACAATCTAAGAGTTTAAAATTTGGAAATTTGCAATACTTTTGCCTATTTAACCTGTCCTTTTTTTTTAATGTGATGTAATTCTTAACTATCACTCTGGTACAAATAGAAGATTTGCTGATGCTTTGAAAAAATAGAAATTTTTCATTTGAATATTTGATGATGATTTGAGCAAAAAAGATGTGTGTATTCTAAAAATTTTCACATCTAAAGAAAAGTTCAGGGGGCTGGGGAGATAGCTCAGTTGGTAGTGTTTGCCTCGCAAGCACAAAGCCCTGGGCTCGATCCCCAGCACCGCAAAAAAAAAAAAAAGAAATAAAAAAGAAAAGTTCAGGACTAATGAGTGTTGCGATGTAATATTTAAGAAACTCTTACTTAGTTTGCCATTCTATCTGGATCTTTATTATCTAAAATAAGACTTATTATCTCATCTTAAGCAAAATTAACAGCCCAGTCCCATGGTTTCTAGTGGTATCTCACTTAATGTTAAAGCAAAATGAAAAATTTCTCTTTCTATGGGGAAATCTTGCTCTATTGCCAAGTATAAAGAGAAAACAAAATGGGACATACAGTATGGTCCCATTTGGGAAAATAGAGCACTAAATAATTATAGTAAATACATTAAATCATGTAAGATCTAAAGCTGGCCTGTGGGTGGTGCTTATGTGTGTGGTACATGAGTGCAGAGGTGATGTGGGCATGACTGGGTGATATGTGTCTATGTCATTTGTCAGCGTGGACCATACACATGGAGGAAGATTGGAGTGACAGGCACCCAATTGGTGATTCATGGAAATTTTGCTTTTCTGTCTTTGGGTGATCAGTCTGCAATTTCTAAAATTTCTGCAAGAAGTATTTACAAGTTTTTAGAAAGGAGTCTGACAGATAACCTGCGCGTGTTGCAAGCTGCACTGTGTTATACCGTGCTGTTTGGTGGACTGCCAAAACGAGTGAATGCATCAAAGAGCTGGAGAGATCCATTTGGCCGAGTGGCTCCTGTTGGCTTGGCCACTGAGGGGCACTTTCAGGAAACTCTGAGTGAAGTTCACCCCCCAGGATCTTTCTCAGTGGAGTCAGCAGAGAGGACTCTGCCTCTCCACCCAGGTCACTGTTTCTGTCAAGCAGTTATTTGCAAACATCCTTCTCTCTAGAGTTGTGTGTGATAACCCTGGAGCCCCCGCAGCTGTGACTAGCCTTGGGATGCTGTACGATTTCTATGGTCCCCCTGCCCAGGGTCAGGCTTTTAAAGACTATGTTCACCATCTTTCCAAAAATAACACAATGTCATGGTGTCATCTAGTCATTGCTGGAAACAGCTGAACCCTGGGCATGATTCCTGTAACTATGTTTTCTGGGGCTTCACCAGTAACTTTCTCTGGGGGACTTCATTGATTGTGGGAGTTTGCTGTAGATAGAGTTCAAGATAAACTCACATAATGCTACATTCTGCAGGGGAATTACTGGAAGTTCCTCCGATGCTTGGACCAGGTGGTGGGGACAGCGCCCACCCAAGCTGCCAGCTTGGGACATGAAGTCAAGCCCAGAGGGCTCCTGGTCCTGGATGGTCCCTGTAACAGCCCTGTGTGAACTCGCCCCCTCTCCCTCTCCTGCAGCTTTTCCTGATATCTCCAAGGCCTTTCTCATCCAGGTTCCCATGTTTGCTGGGAGTGGAGAAGAGTTTCTGTTCCCATGATGATTGGCTGCCGAATGCGGTGTGAAATAGGACTCTGATAGTTTATAAAGGAACCAAAAGAAAATTCCACTTCTGACAATGGTGAAGAACCAGGGCCCAGAGTTAACTACTTGTAAGAAATCCCACGAAAACCACGCCAAACACAGGAAATCACATCAGGGAGTTTATTAAGCAAACAGAGTGTCTCCCTGCAGGGTAAGAGAGAAAATGAGAGGAAAAGAGAAAGGAAATAGAAAGGGCGTGCGCTAGAGAGAGTGGAAAAGCGAGGAGGAGAAAGAAAGTGAGTCGGGGGAGAGAAAAGCAAGTGAGTAGGAGAGAGAAGAGCAAGAGAAAAGATGGCGGGATAGCTACCCTTAAGCAGTTGAATTCCGCTGGGTTAACAGGGAACCAATAATGGAGAAGGATATTTGTAAGCTGACTGATGAACCAATAGCTAGCTAGGATGTTCACAGATTGACAAGTGGTTGAGAGGCAGGGAAAATGGCTGCACCGGAAAGTGGGGGCAGAGCAGCTTTCAGACTGACAAGCTAGGTTGTGATGCAAAAGGCAGGGAGAGCAGCTTTGTATTACACTACTCAGGACCACGCAGGTGGTAGAAAACCGCCCAGGGCCTGGGATGTCTTGCCAAGAGCAGACAATGCCATTCCTGGTGCTCAATCAGGCTCCCCAGCTGGACTGCAGCAGGCACCCAGTGCTGGGGCAAAGAGATGAGTTCTTAGAAGGCTGTTGCCCCAGGAGTGAGGTCAAAGGTCCGATTGGCCTCACCTGAAGAAGCTTAAGGGCGTGCTTTAGAAGTCAGACTATTGCAAGGGAACATGACTGCGTTCAATACTTACAGGAGTGTCAAAAACTGCCCAAGTCAACAACATAAAGTCACAATGTTGAGGCTTTGATCAAAATTACCTGGAACTTGAGAAAAACAACCTATAACAAGGAAAATTATCCATCAACAGACATAGCCCCCATAATGATAACGGTAATAAGATCCACAGACAAGCCCACTCAAAATTGCTGTGACTGCTTTCTACATGTGCAGGAAGGTATCAGAAAGCACAAGCGTGTCAAGATGAGTTAAGGAGATAATAAGCCAAAGTTGATCATTTGCAAATGACAAATTCAAAGTTGGAAAATGCCTTTGGTGGAACCATCAGGTTAGGCCTCCTGAATGGAAGAACAACACATTAGCAAATGCAGCAGGGACAGTCCTTGGCAGGGACGGGAGCATTCCCAGGAGTCAGGAGCAGACCTGGGTCCCGTGGACGGCACAGCACACGGCATGCACTGAGTGACAAATAGCGAAGCACCAGCAGGCCTGGACACTTCATGGTGGGGCCTGGGAGCCCTGGTGGCACTAGCATGACCCCGAGAGGCACTCTGCCCAGGGTTGAGTCATTACTCTAGCTTTGCTGAGTTAGATGCTGGCAGAACTGGGGCCCAGGTGCCCTATTCTGGATCTGGGGTCTTCCCGCTATGCCTGCCTGGCTGGAAAGCGTTAGATGACCCTCTGATTAAAAAGCCAAAGCTCTGTGAACTGTCATCAGCCAGGACTTGGCCCGCATTGGTCATTCAGCAGGCACAACTGCAAAGCAGACTTCCCCGTAGCAGCGCTGACCTGGAAAGCGTCACCTTCGCCCGAGTGCCGAGGATCGCCCGTTAAGGCCACCTCCTGTTTCTCCCAAACACTGAACAACATCTGTGCAACTTCATGAGGGGAAGCAAAATAAATGGAAGCAAGCCCTCTGTGGTGACAGACTGCAGGCCCTAGACCCTGGGCCCCTCCCGTGGCTTCCTCTTCTCACTCAGGGGCAAACACCTGCACGCAGTCCACAGTCGAGGGAGCCGGGAGCAAGTGAGGAGAGCGGAATGTACAGGGGAGAGTGAATGCCTTCTTCCTTGACACGCTTTCCTTGCACAGATTCCAAGTGCATTAACTCGTTGGATCCCCCCAACTGCTTGTGAAGTCAGCAGCCCCAGAATGAAGATGCTAGTGGGGGCTGATGAGGAAAGCGAGGAGCAGAGGCGCAGGTCCCTCCCTGCCCCCGCGAGGGGCACAGCCCTGCAGGGTCACCGAGCCCAGTCAGATTCATTACCTGTCTCACTGTGGGGGAAGGGGTCCTGCAGCCCTTCCCTTTGAGGTGGGTCAGAGTTGGGGAAGGATTTTGTATCATCAGGGACGTGTTCGGGTCCTGCGCTCCACTCTTATCTACTGCTAGATGGGAAGATAAACCTGAACCCAAACTATCAATGCAAAGATCAAGGCGGAGGATCCAAAATGCAGACCCAAGTTTGTCAGCGCATCTGTGGGCTCTGCATACTGTGCATTAGCGGCGGCCATCCCCGGAGTCAGCACACTCAGCTGCAAAGGCAGCCTTAAACGACTTCCGTGAACCACTTTGATGAGCATGAATCATGTTTTCAGTTAACAACATAAGGACTGAGTATTCCATTATCAGGAGCTTTCTTTTTTTCTTAAGCATTAGTGGAAGCATCTCCAAGCGGGAGAGGACTGGAGACTTCCGCTGCTACAATAAAACCATGAATAATTGACGTGTCTTACTCGCCCCTGACTCTCACGTTGCCTATCCAGAAAGGCCATAAATCACTTCAGGGCCAGTGTCTTGTTTTTGTAAGCTCTGCGTCTGCGTTTAGCTCTCTGGGCTTCTATTTAACTTTGTGCATCTGATGCAGCAAGAATTGAATCGATGGCCTGTTTCACAATGTCTTCAACACGTGACCACTACTGGGCACTTCTGGGGAGGGGAGGTCCCCAAAATGCATTTCCCCAGAGTAACACAAGTCTCTCCTTCTTTCAGAAATTTTGTTCTGTAAGGGAAAAAGAATGGATGCAGACCTCAACAGATTCAGAGACGCCGTTTATTCGTTCACGGACTCAGGCACTGTCGGGGTTCATTTTCCAGATGTGAAAATGGCCATCAGTGGCAGAGGGGATTTTAGTGTTATAGGGTACAACCATTGGAAATTGTAGACGTGCAGTTTGGACAGTCAGGGGCAAGTTGTGCAGGTTAGAACTTTAACTTAGGAAGGTGGTTGTAAAAAGGTTGAAACGCATTACTATCTGAGGAGACAGGAGTCCAGATCCCGAGGGATGAGTGCTCACATCTGCCCATTGCTTTTCTTTCTCTGGGAGCCATTGTTTCCCAGAGTTTGGACATTTGCTGTGCCTCCATTTAGGGCTGATTTGAGATGGGGAAGGTCAGCGTCCAGGGCCCAGCATTCAGTATCCGCCCCTTTCCTTCAGGGCCCATTGTGGTTAGGAAAGGATGTTCTGGGAGGGTAACATTTGGCTAGTTTCCCCTCCCTCCTCACAAGCTCCTCTTTCCTTGGGGGGCTATCTCGTAGGAATATTATTTTCCATAACCTTCATTTTCTCCATGCTCTGATCCAGGTAACTGGCCATAGGTGATTAATTCTCCCTAATGAGTCCTTTCTAGAGAAGATGGTGTGGGAGCAACAACAGCCAACCCAGCACCTAGTACCTAAAATGCTTCACTCTATGAAACACTCAGGTGGGATTGTGCATGGCTTACCCATTTTCTCCACAGTAGAAATGTAAATAGACTTTAAACAATAAAGGGCTTACATAAATTTCCATAAACAATCAGGGGGTCCTGGGTTTGGAGCAGGTTCTCTGTGCTATAAAGAGCTCATCAACTTAAGAAAGTGTGACTCTGGATCAGTTAGTAGGTAAGGTTAGTAGACGTCAGTTGCTCGACCTTTATCTTCAAAGCAAGGTCACGACCTCTTGGAGCGCTTAGGAGCTGGGTCTGGACTGCTGGGTGCATGTGAATCCAGGCCTGACGGCTGTCCTCTGGTTCTGCTGGATGCCATCCGAGTGTACCTATGGACAGTGACCACTAATAAATGCAGTGTAAAAGCAGATACAGTGAATCCATTCCTTTCAGGCACCTTATCAGCCCTTGTGTTGCAATGATACAGAAGAAACAATCCCCATGAATTCCAGAGTGCAGCATAGCAGGCCTGGATGGCAGTCAGACACTGCACCCCGGGATTCATGAGAGGCCACCTCAGGCCTGGTGGGATAGCTGTGATCCCAACAGCAAACAAACAAAGAGACCAGAGGCTTTGGTGAGGCTGTGGAGGAAAGGGATGCCTCCTACAGAGCAGCCATGCAAACAGGATGGAGGCTGCTGAAGAAACTGAGACTGGATCCCCCAAGTGAGCTGCAGCCCCTCCTGAGCATCGGCAGGGGTGGTGCATCCCCACCGGGTAACACCTTCACTCTCTCGTCCACCCCAGCATTATTCACGGAAGCTAAGATACAGAAACAACCTAGGTGTCTTTCAGGGGGTGAATGGACAAATAAACTGTGATAAAGATATACCTAGGAATACACGCGGCTTTGAATAAGAAGATCTTGCCAGCTGCCACAACATGGATGGTACTGGGGATCATTCTGCTAAGCAAAATAAGCCAGAGACAGAAGGAAAATCCTGCACAATCTCACCTATATGTGAACTTTAAAAAAAAAAAAAATCAAATATACAGAAATAGAGAATAAAACAGTGGTGCCAGGGTTGGGGGAGGGGAGGTATATTAGTCAGGGTTCGCTAGAGGAACAGAATCCACAGGAAGTATGATTATAAAAAGGGGATTGATTAGATTGGCTCACACGACCAGAAGCTGGATAGTCCACCATGGCCGTCTGCAGCTGGAGAGCTGGAGGAACCAGTCCAAGACACAGAAGCCCCAGAACAAGAAGGATCAACAGTGCTACCCTAGTCCAAGACCAAGGCTTCTGGAAACTACCTGGAGAATCACTGGCAGAGTCCACTCTGGAAGAGTGAGGAAGCGAGAGTCCGATATCCTCAGACGATCCAAGCAGTGATCAAGAACCCGTTCAAGAAGAGCCAAGCTTGCTTCTGCATCTGCTTCCTTGTTCTTCCAGCTCTTATTCCGTCCTATTGGGTGGTGCCACCCATGCTTAGGGAGGGTCTCCACTTCAGTTCCTATCCCACATTGCAATCATGCCTGGACACACCCTCACGGACACACCCAGAGGCCTCTTAATCACCAGCATCTCTTAATCCAGTCAAGCTGGCAATGCAATTAACCATTACAGGAGGAAACAGAGGTGGGGGGTGCGGGTAGAAAGTGCGAGGTGGCCACCTGTGGACAGAGGGGTCAGGAGAGCTGCACAGCCTGAGGCTTAGAGCTATACCAGGGTTCCCTTCAGAACTTTTGCTAAGTGAGGAGCTTACAGCTGCTCTTCCCCCGGGGATGGGAGAGATGGGGAGTTGTATGAGGTGAGGCAGATGTGAATTCCTTCCACTATAGTAACCATTTACACATATATAAATCCTTCATATATTTATATTATATTGTGTACGTTAAATAATAGAATTCATTTTTTAAAATGCCTTAGCTTCGTCACTCAACTAATTATGCTTAAGAAAACCACTTAACCTCTCAAAGTCTCTATTTCTTGTCTAACATGTGGTACAGGACTGCTCTGCAGCACAGGGCGGGACACGGGCCGCTCAGCCTGCGTCCTGGTGAGAGCACAGTCCACAAGTGACAGGGGCGGTCAGTGTTTGCTGATCTCCTTCCCTCCTGCCAGGCACACTGTCCCTCCGTCTTTCTTGGGGAGCTATCTTGCGGGAATGTTATTCTCCGTGACCCTTCAGACTCCCCGCTCTAGTGTCACCGCGTGCACTTTCCAGCTCGCACACAAGGTTCTCCAGCTCGCACACAAGGTTCTCCAGGCAAGAGGGCAAGTGCCAGAGGCACGTGGACCCACTAGAAGTCCTCGCCTGGGGCAGCGGCTCCGGGTACAGCGCTCGCCAAGCACTCCCCGCACTGGATTCAAACCTCAGCACCACATAAAAATATAAAGAAATAAAGGTACTGTGTGTAAAAAATCCCATGAAAACCACTCCAGACACAGAAAATCACATAAGGGAGTTTATTAAGCAAACAAAGTGTCTCCCTGCAGGGTAAGAGAGAAAATGAGAGGAAAAGAAAGGGAAAGAGAAAGGGCGTGCACTAGAGAGAGTGTGAAAAGCAAGGAGGAGAAGGAAAGCAAGTGAGTAGGAGAGAAAGCAAGAGAAAAGATGGCGGGTAGCTAGCTTGAAGCAGTTGAATTCCGGGCTAACAGGGGACCAATAACGGAGAAGGATACTTGCAAGCTGACTGATGAACCAATAGCGAGCTAGGATGTTCACAGATTGACAGTAGTTGGGAGGTGGGGAAATGGCTGCAGCTGAAAGGCTGGGGAGAGCAGCTTTGTGCATTACACTGAGTCCATCTACAACTAAAAAAATATTTTAAAAAATCTTGGATTCTTATTTTTTTGTGCTTTTTGCTGCTAAGTTTCAAATTGAGCAAATGAAGGCAGAAAACTACACCTGAAGGAAACATGCTTGTACTAACTCTCCTGATCAGAGATCTTCCATTTAAAGTGACTTCACACGGAATTAATAACTCACTCCCAAAGTGCAAAGAACAGGAAAGGCCAGTCCCTCGGGACACGCCCCCAGAGTAGAAGACCTGAGCAGTAAGTGACGGTTTTAACAAATACCCAGAGGCAGTTCCAGGACACAAATCCCTCCCTGTGACGTGCAGGGGACTATGGCCCTCCATTTTTTCCCTCTTCCTTACAGCTTGATGCAAGACATCGTAGTCATCCAATCAGGCCTCTCTGTGCTGCGGGAAGCTCACCTTGGCCTGGGTTAGCCAGCTCTAGGGGTTTACTGGCTCACACAGCTAGAGGTCCGATTGTGGGGTGGGAGCAGGATTTCTCAACCCGGCTGCTCAGTGATGGTTGCTTCAGCAGGTCCTCAGCCATGTTAGTACTCACAGAGCCTGTGGAAAGACCCAGGCTTAGGCCGCAGCCACAGACGCCAGGCCACCCCGGATGCTCACTGACACAGCCAAAAGGCAGCACCAGCGGCTAGGAATCAACTCTCTGCTGGGCACAAGAGTTATTGGGGTGGACTGGGTACAGGAATGCAGGCCAGGTGCTGCTTGGACTGGGTACAGGAATGCATGCCGGGTGCTGCTGAAGGGGTGGACGATTCGCTGGGGCAGGTGGGCCAAGAGCAGGCCCTGGGGGGCAAGGTCGGCCAAGCTTCTGCAGAACTTCTCTCATTCCTGTAAGGAAATCCCATCTACCCCCATTACCAAGACGAATGGAGGAGCCCCTTCTGCACTGCCCTGGAAACAGGACAGAATAACATAGGTGGAGAGAAAAATAAGTCACAGGACCCGTGTCAGCCATCAGTGGGCTTGGCGTTACACAATGAAAACCCCACAACACCAGGCGATGAAGCAAGACAGAAGTTCATTTCTTTCTGACATGGAAGAGTCCAGAGAGCACCTAATATGGATAAAAAGGGGGGAAATTAATGAGCAGCCTGCAGCCCTGTTGTTCTGCCCCTCAGTGCTGGTCCCCATCTTCAAAGTCATCTCGTCATTAAAAGCATCTGTTGGCGCTTGGGTCAGTCATAACTTCACATTTCAAACAAGGAAGCAAAGGGAAGCCAAAGAGCTGCTTGTCCCTCACCTTTGAAAAAGTTCCATGACACTGATGTCCCCATCCATGGGCCAGGAATCTGCCACATGACCATATTTATCTAAAAAGAAGTCTGCTGAAAAACGCAAGGTCTCCCAGGAGGATGCACAGCCCAGACTTCCAGACCAGAGGGCAAAAGAAAGAGTAAACCCTGGAGATTCGTTGATGGTGCTGTGGTCAGAATGAGGCAGAGGACCCAGAGTGTAAGACAGAGGTGGAGCAGGTGTGGGTCTGGGAGATGCGTGTTCTTTGTTTGAAGAACTATGGTAAAGCGAAGATAATCCAAAGAACGTATTCTGGGCACAGAGCAAACATACACATCAATGGAAGAAATTACGGAGAATCCAGAAACAGATACGAACATAGTCAAATGGATCTGGGTAAAATTGCTGAAATAATTCAGTGGGAAAAACAGTCACTACAGAGAATGGTACCTATTACACCTGGAAGCCAATTGAAGAAAAAGACCATCTCAACTCTTGCCTCAAATCACACCTAAAAATCATTCAGAAGGGATTGCAGTTCTAGACCTGTGAGCAAATGTTCTGAACTTTCTAGAAGAGTGTGTAGAAGAAAATGGAGGTAACACGAGGTTAAGCAGAAATTTCTCAAGGAGGACAGAAAACCTACAAACCACCTTAGAAAAATAGGGTAAAATTGACTTCATTAAAAGTAGAAGCAACTTTTCAAAGAAGTCAAAAGTAAAAACTACTTTTCAAAGGATATGATAGGAAAACAAAAGCAAGGTATAGAAAGAGAGAAAATACTTGTGAATCACATATCGGATGAGGGATTGGATCCAGAATACAGAAGAAAGTCCTACCATTTAGCAATAAGAGGAACACCCAATAAAAACAGGCCAAAATGTTGGACAGACATGTTGCAAAAGAAGGTATGTGAATAGCCAACAAGCTCAAAAAAAGTTGCTCAATACCATTAGGCACCAGAGCATGCCAGTGAAAGGCTCCCAGGAAACATAGCTCAGTGTCTCTTTGGTGCCTGAATCTTCAGAGCTGGAAACAGCAGGAGGCGGCAGTGGGCAGAGGGACAGAAGGCTCACACGTCTCGTCTCTGCTGGTGTGCAAGGTGCTGTGGCCGTCTTATAAAATAAGCCGAGCAATGGTAGCCTCTCCACATGGATCAGCGGTCCCATTCCTAGGATCTGCTGGAGATAAGTGAAGACATCTGTCCCCACAGACAGATGAATATTCCAGTAACACTGGTCATCATAGCCCAGGCTGGACACCAGGCAGTGCCAATCAATCGAGGGTGAGTGCTTGACTAACTGGACTGAATCCACACTGTGGAATATTAGTGAGCAAGAAAAGGAGCCTAATGACCCGCACACAAGCAACGTCACGCATAGGAAGAATTTTAAATATCTGTTGAGAACCTGAAGAATAACCAGACTCCAGATATTATAATTTCTGCAAAGATATATTTTATGTAAACTAAAATAATATTTATTATTTTCATAAAATACAGGAAAGATAATAAAAAAGAAAATGTAGAGGTACTGTTTAATATAACACTCAAGAATAAATAGAAAAAGGGACTCATTTTCTTATTAAAGAAAGATAAAGTACATAATGAAGATGTACTTGCCAAGAAACTTAAGATTACAAAAATTTAGTCTTAAGATAAAAAAATCTGTATACATTGAACGTCTTTAATTTCAAAATCTGAAATTCAAAATGCTTGAAAATCCAAAATTTTTTGAATACCAATGCAATGCCACCAGTGGAAAGTTCTACATCTTAACTCACAGGTGTCAGTCAAAATGCAGATGCATGAAAAACAATGTACAAAATCACCAACAGACTATGTGTATATGAACACCAATGAACTTCACATCAACCTGGGTGCTATCTTACCATGTATATGCAAACATTCCAAAATCTAAAAAACAAACAAACAAAAAACCCTAAATCCAAACACTTCTGTTCTCAAGCATTTGTATGAGGATATTCAACCTGTATCTATATTCATGGAACTTTTTTAAAAGAATCACTTAAATCATAAAGACAAACCAGCAAAAGCAAAATAATCAGAGACTGAATAACATCTCACGCCTGGAGTGGCTTTGTTAATATCACAGAGTATTTCAAAAAGACTTGCTAACGGTACCTAGCATATTTCATAATGCTAAAATTTACAATTCAATAAGAATTCTAAATCTGTACCTAATATCAGAGCTTCTAAATGCATGAAGAAAGAAGTGGAGGATTTATAAGGAGAAAAAATATAAGCATGTAGTATGCAATTTTAGAACACCCATTTCATAATAATTGATAGGACATACAGAAGGAAAATCACTGAAGATACGAAGCCCTGAACAACACTATCAACCTACTCAACCCAGCTGCTGTTTTTAAATAAGAAGAATCAATAAAAATAATAACAATAAGAAAGGAAAAAACATTAAAAAATAATCAATACAGAGTCAGAATTCACATTCTCTTCAAGTGTACATGGAACATTTAACAAGATAGATTGTATTCTGCGATAAATTGCAATACATTTTAAAGGATTCTCATTAAGTATGTTCTTTTCACCTTGGAATCAAATTAGAAATAAGAAATATATCAGTAAAATCACCAAACATTAGAAAGCTGCTGAACATAATTTTGTGAAACTATATATAAAGAGGAGGGGATCGGAAAGTGTCACGGTGCTGAAGACTGGACCCAAGGCCTCGCCTGTGCGAGCCAGGCGCCCTACCATGAGCCGCATAGCCAGCCCTAGGAAGTATTTTGAAATAAATGAACTTGGCAATGCAATGAAAATGTGTGGGATACCGCTGAAGCAGTCTTAGGGACATTTCATAGCATAAAAAGTCAACTGTAAAAGAAAGAAGTCTCAAGTCAGTGGCCTACGCTGCTCCTCAGTACACGGAGATCAAGGTACCAACTGAACCCAAGCCAAGGAAGTAAAATCAGAAAAACAATAGAGAACTCCAGGCAGTGAGTGGTGCGTTTCTGAGAAGCTCCATAAAACTGATAAACCTGTGGCCAAACTGATCAGGAGAGAGAGAGAACCAAGTACCAAGTGCCCGTCATCAGGAGTGAGACCAGGAATATCCCCTCTGGCAGCTCAGATGCCCCATAATGAGTGGGTGTTTCAAACAACTTCACAGCAATGGGCTCAAAAGCTTAGATCAATTGATCTAAAAGGTCCTGGAGGGGCACACACCAGGATGATCCAGTTGCTATTAAATAATTGGAAATTTTATTTTTTAAAGCTTTCCTCAATAAAAATAAGACTAGGATGGTTTTATAAACAAGAGCAATAAGAAATCCAGTCATATTCCTGTGAGCTAATCAGAAATTGAAAAGAAGATACCCTATGCAGGCCCCTCTCTGAAGGAGAACCCCAAGTCTGCCTGGGCTCCGAACTTCATCTCTCCGGGGCAAGCTGTGCCCAGAGGCGAAGCTCCACATGCCCGGTACAGTGGGCAGCGGGGCTTGAGGGCAGCTCTGTGGAGGACCAAGGACTGTGAGTCCCACAGCCGACGTCATCAGCCAACCCCTTACGATCAGAAGACTGTCCCCACTCCCCCTCCCCGTGCACACAGGATCCTGGATCTGCAGAGGCCAGTGACTAAAAGACATTCTGATCCCTGTGGGTGGTCTTCCCGGCTCCTCTCTCTCTGCTCCTGCCTCACATCTTCCTGCCCAGTCTTGGGCCCCCTTCCGGCTCCCCCTTCAAGGCCCCAGGCCCGCCCACCTCCCTTCTCACACATCGGCCCCCACTTCCCTCCATCCTCAGGGTCCCTCCCCTCCCCTCCCCTCCCCTCCCCTCCCCTCCCCTCCCCCTCCCTCTCCCCCTCCCTCATCCTCAGAGGCGCCCTTCTCGCACCCCAGCTCTCAATAACATCCCCTCTGTCCCACTGAACACTTCCAAGTGTTTCCCTGATCAGAAAAACATCTAAAAATTATATAACAGATAACATTAGGAGGCATAACCGAAAAAAAATCAAATTGACACTGGCTAAAACCAGAGTCGTTTTCTGCTGCTTCAAAAACTGGCAGATAATTCACAAAGTCTTTTTTCTTTTTTAAATGGTCACAGGTTGAACACAGGGACACTTAACCACTGAGCCACATCCCCAGCCCTTCTTTGTCTTTTTTCTTCTGGCTGATTTGCTTAGGGCCTTGGAGAGTTGCTGAGGCTGGCCTTGAACTTGCTATGGTCCTGCCTCAACCTCCCTAGCCACTGAGATGACAGGCCTGCACCACTGTGCCCGGCATGAATCACAATATCTTGATATCAATTTTGGAACTGGATAGTCTGACCTACAACAAGTTGTCTTGAAAAGTAGAAATGACTGCAAACGGGAATTCACAAGAGGAGAAACGGCAGTTTGTGAAATTTGATGGTACAAAATAATCACTCCATGAATCAAATCTGTATCAATATAAAAATTGATCAATTGACTTCATGAAAAAATACATGGAAGCTGCTGAACCATCATGAAGGATGTTTGTCACCAGCACAGGGTCCTTTAGCTCGTGCAGCCTAGAAATCAAGGGGGGTGCACTGATTAGCACAGCCAGGTCTCTGCCCCACCCAGAGCAGCCAGGCGGCAAAGCCCAGGGACAGACTGGCAAGGAAGCCGGAGGGTGACCAGCACCTGTGCAGTTGAGGATAAAGAATTTGCACATTTTGTAATTCATGCTGCAATATCCACAATTACGTTGCAACCTCTTAACACACTCACATCGTTTTGCACATGGTCAAAAAGGAGTCTAAAAACCGTTAGGTGTCCCTGCTGTGTGTCGCTCTTGACATGGAGGTGCATTTAGATGAGGTCTCGGTTACTCGCAGTCGGGGGCTGTGGCCAGATCTGCTCGCGTGGGTTCGGTTTCTTCTCCCTGGCTGTCTGGAGCGATGGCTGCCCTGGGGAGGGCTTTCCCCAGTCACCTTAGCCTAGAGCGCACACTGCGTTTCTTTCTACCATCTCCACCAGAAGCTTCCACCCTATGCTCCTGTCCCTGCCGTTCGTCATAAGCTCAGGACATGCAGTGACTTTCTGTTAACTCACCAACTTTTAACCCTACATTCCTGCCCGCCTACTTTGACATGGAGGGGTCTATTTCAGAAGCTGCAGTCTTGAACACCTGGCAACATCAGCATCGTCAATGTGAATGACAGCCAGAGTCTCCAGAGCCCCACGGTGTTTGGGATTGAAGAGCCTGGCCTTGGGAAGGAGCATGTCACACTGCAGGATGGGCCTGTTGGAGGCTGAGGTACGGGAAAGTTCTTAAAGGCAAAAAGAAATTTACATATGCGCCTCGGACGCAGAGTTCATGGGCCGTGGAGACCCAGCTGGGAGTCGGCATGGCTCACCGGTGAGATGCCAGGGCTGCAGAGCTGTTCTGCTGGGACTCCTGTCTGAATTTTTGAGCCTAAGTTTTTAAGTCGTGTTCCTGAGTTCTGTGCACACGCGCCGGGTGTGCGAAGCAGGGGCCTGCAGGGGAGGCCATCTGTTGTGGGCCTTTAGTGAGTCCTTGAGAACGTCCTCAGGCAGGTGGGAGCTCCTTCATTCCTTCCCGGCTCCTGTTTTGTCTGGCTCTGGCCAGAATGATTTCATCTTGGGATCAACCACTTTCACCACATAGTTATGATTTTTAAAAGCTGGTATTTTAAAATCCTTTGCATCAAAACATCGAAGGTCAGAATGGCCAGAGCCCACGACTGTCTCCTTACTGTGCCAAGTCCCTGCACTTGCTGAGCCCATGCTGGAGAGGATGAAGGCAGCAGCTCTAGGGACCCTCCTTTCAGGGTGACAGGAAGAATGACAATAGCCAGGGAAGGCAAAGAAAGCCCATCTGTGACCGTCTGGAGAACGGTCCAACCGAGTCGCCTCCTCCCACACTGGATCAGAGGTGGCCAAGTGGGGTGTGGACCCCAGGCCCTCCCAGGACTTAGTGCCAGGACACCAAGGGGCAGAACAGTCCAAAGTCATGCAGCAGCTGAAAGCTAGAGGGAAAGTGAATTGTAGCAGGACTGCATTATTTATAAGGTTAAACCATTTCCTGGAGTGTGTCCCAAGTGGCTGTTATTAAGCAGGGAGACCTTTGGGCTGTGGTCAAGTGACTCAGTTCCGCCCGTGTAATAATCCAGCAGCTGGTCCTGCACACGGATGATAACAAACTACCCAAACTTCACAGTGTGTATGCTAAATCCATGATTCTCTGCTTACTGTCCTGCAAACAGGTATCAACTGTTACTTACAAGAAGCCCTGTGAAATGGTCCCGGAGGCACTGGTCTCTGGCTGGATCTTCCCTCATCGGGTGCTACTGCTTAGCAGATGCCCAAGAATGCAATGCACACATCTCAGCTTATTTGCATTTCCTCCTTACCTCTCTTAGGTAATCTGCTCACTTGTTTATACCCCCATCTTTTACACAACCCTGGCTAAAGTGAAATGATTACACACCCAGAAGTCTGAAAGCAAAGCAATCCAAGTGCTCTCTGGTCTTCCTCATCACCTCTCCTGCTAGGAAACTCAGTCAACCAGAGATGTTCTGGACTTTCTGGGGTTCACCTTGATCTCTCAACTCCACAGGGCTGCAACACATTCTGTTTTCCCTGGCGCAGGGATCTGAGGTTCAATCCTTCCTTCTGGTCCTGGGCGGCAGCAAGCCCAGCTCCCAGTCAACTGGGGATCACAAGAGGAACAACTGGCCCTGCAGAGTGCGCTGCTAAGCTACCAGGGCGGTACATTGGGGCGTTCGATGCATTTCCAACGTAAGACGCTTTCAGATTACAGTGGGTTTATCCAGAATGTAGCCCATCATAAACTGAAGTACATCTGTATTGACTTCTCAGAACCCCTTCCATCCTAAGGAACCCTTCCCATTTCATCTGTCAGTCTGAATCAACCACTCAAACTGCTTTTGCAAGCTGCCCTCCCAAGCACAAGATTGTAATGTCTAGCTGGGCTTGGTGTAATCCCCGAGGCTCAAGAGTTCAAAGCCAGCCTCAGCAAAAGTGAGGCGTTAAGCAACTCAATGAGACCCTGTCGCCAAATAAAATACAACAGTGTATTTTGCCTGGTTGAGTGCCCGGAGTTCAATCCCTGGTTACAAAAAAACAAATCGTGTCGTCTGCAGGTGCAGGGAGTACATAGAACATCCCGAAGCCACACACCAAGGTCGGGAGGGAGACACGCTTGGGCCAATGTCTTTTGGGGGGTCTGGGGAGTTGCCCAAGCAAATTTCTCTCAGAGAGGGTCAACTGGTGGGTCTACAGCAAAAAGGCGTGAGGTTCAGAGGTCACCCTGAGGAAGAGGGTCACTGCAGCATCTCTGCTGCGCACTGTGGACCATGGTGGGGGGCGAGTCAGGCAGGCCGTGGAGTTGAGCAAGGCAGACACGGGCAGGAGCACACGGAGGGACTGGGAGCAGAAGGGACCGGGAACTGTCCAGGCGATGAGGCCGGCCCCACGGGAGGACCTGACACTTCTCTTGAAGAATCCTCTGCACAGTGTCTGCATCTTTGACTGTTTTTCTCTTGGGGGACGTTTTCTGAGTTTATCCTTCACGTTATGGACACTATCTCTGACAGAACCAATTCTGGTCCTCACTTGAATAACATGGAGTTTAACTATGAAATGTTTCGTACCTGTGAGTCCTTCCTCACCTCAACCACCTCACTTTCTACTTCCTCCTGTGGGTATTTCCTCAGTTGCCTGGCTCATCATTACCTGCCACTCCTTTTCCAGAAAGACTACATTTTTATTTGCTGGTGATTACAAAGGCATTTTGAAATCATATTCTTTGGAAGGCCTCTAGGTCCTCAGTTCCATCAGAGCGTTCTCTTTGCTTTGTTCTGAGGTACTCTGTCAAGGGTCTGAGAATTCTCTATGCACTTGTCCCTCTTCATGGTGACCCTCTGCTTGTCACCAACCTGCTCTGTGGACATCTCTCCTGCCACTGTCCACCGACCCCAGCTTGCCATCTCTCGGTATCAACTAGAGACAAGCCAGGGTGAACCCGGGGCTCTGTTGGTTTCTTTGGATTCTCTATTCTACAGCTCTGGCATCTCAAAGCTGCAATTAGGAGGGAAAATCCTCAGATTATATCAGGTCAGACCTGTGAGGCGGTTTTCTCAGACTCTCTGACTTCTTCTGTCTGGAACCATCATACAGTACATTAAAAACTGCAGTCTGTAAGTAGCAGGATATAAACTCAACACCATAAATCTAATGCATTTCTATTCATAAGTGATGAATCCTCAAAAAGAGAAATTGAGAAAACTACCCCATTAGCAATAGACTCAGAAAAAAAAAATACTTGGGAATCAATATAACAAAAGAAAATCAATATAACAAAAGAGGTGTAGTTCTACAATGAGAACTACAGAACACTAAAGAAAGATATTAAAGAAAATCTTAGAAGATAGAAAGATCTCACGTGTTCTTGGATAGGCAGAATTAATATTGTCAAAATGACCTTACTACCAAAAGCACTATACAAATTCAATGCAATTCCAATTAAAATTCCAATGATGTACCTCAGAGAAATGGAGAAAGCAATCATGAAATTCGCTTGGAAAAATAAGAGACCCAGAATAGCCAAAGCAATCCTTAGCAAGAAGAGTGAAGCAGGAGGCATCACAATACCAGACCTTAAACTATACTACAAAGCAATAGTAACAAAACAGCATGGTATTGGCACCGAAATAGACAGGCCAACCAATGGCACATAATAGAAGACACAGAGACAAACCCACATAAATACAGTTATCTCATACTAGACAAAGGTGCCAAAAGCATGCAATGGAGAAAAGATAACCTATTCAGCAAATGGTGCTGGGAACATTGGAAATCCACATGCAGCAAAATGAAATTAAACCTCTATCTCTCAACCTGCACAAAACTGAACTCAAAATGGATCAAGGACCTAGGAATTAAACCAGAGACCCTGTACCTCATAGAAGAAAAAGTAGGTCCAAATCTTCATCATGTCAGCTTAGGACCAGACTTCCTTAACAAGACTACCAAAGCACAAGAAATAAAATAAGAATAAATAAATGGGGTGGATTCAAACTAAAAAACTCCTTCACAGCAAAGGGCAAAGGAGATAATCAATAACATGAAGAGAGAGCCTAGAGAGTGGGAGAACATCTTCATCACATTCACTTCAGATAGAGCACTAGTCTCCAGGATATAAAAAGAATTCAAAAAACTTAACACCAAAGATATAAATGACCCAATCAATAGATAGTCTAAGGAACTCAGCAGACATTTCACAGAAGATATAGAGGTGATCAACAAATATATGAAAAAATGTTCAACATCACTAGTAATTAGAGAAATGCAAACCAAAACTAAGATTTTATCTCACTCCAGTAGAATGGCAATTATCAAGAATACAAGCAACATAAGTATTGGCGAGGATGTGGGGAAAAAGATACACTCATACATTGTTGGTGGGATTGCAAATCAATGTAGCCACTCTGAAAGGCAGTATGGAGATTCCTCAGAAAATTCGAAATGGAAGCACCATTTGACCCAGTTATTCCACTCCTCAGTTAATACCCAAAGGACTTGAAATGAGCATACTGCAGTGACACAGCCACATCAATGTTCATAGCAGCTCAATTCACAATAGCTAGACTGTGGAACCAACCTAGGTACCCTTCAACAGATGAATGGATAAAGAAACTGTGGTATATATGCACAGTGGAATATTACTCAGCCTTAAAGAAGAATGAAATTATGGCATTTGCAGGTAAATGGATGGAGAATGTCATGCTAAGCAAGATAAGCCAATCCCAAGAAACCAAAGGCAGAATGTTTTCTCTGATAAATGGACGCTGATTCACATTGGGGGATGGGTAAAGGAAGATTGGAAGAACTCTGGATTGGGCAGAGGGGAGAGAGGGGAGGGGAGGGGGCAAAGGGGTGGGAAAGGTGGTGGAACGGACAGGCATCATTACTCTATGTACATGTACGACCGCACAAATGGTGTGACTCTACATCCTGTACAACCAGGGAAATGAAAAACTGTGCTCCATTTGCGTACAATGAATCAAAATCCATTCTTCTGTCATGTATAAGTAAATAGAACAAATTTTTAAAAACTGCAGTCTTCAACACAGCCTCAATCAATGATTCAACCTGTGAACAGTTTACTCCTTAGACTGTTCCTCCATAAATATATTTAAATACTAATTTTTTAGTATTTTATAATTGTCCTCGATGCAGAAAAGTGGTGAGCAGTGGAATGGAGGGGTGATTAGGTTGGAAAGTCAGCTGTGGCACCCACAGTTCAGGTCATCCCAGGTCTGCTTCAAGTCTCTTCTGGCTCACCTTGCATGACATCAAGGCTGGGAAAGCTGGACACTACTAGGCAGGCTCTTGCGAGTAGGGTTTCCTCTGAGACCAATGTTCTGCCTGGTAGGTGCACCCATTCGGGAATGCAAAGGGGAAGAGAGGAGGAAGCCCCGGGGGAGACCAGGTCTCCTGGAAGACAGACACGGGGGTGAGGCATTTGTGCCTCAGTCCACTGAGGCTGGCCACCCAACCTTTGTGCCGCAGCACCTTGGGGTCCTAGTGCAGACAGAGCATCTCCTCTGGTTTTTGAATCCTGACGATATTCTGTTCTAGCTTAATTCTGATGCACCACTGTAGATTTTTTTTTTCATTATTTGTAACTGAAAATACCAATGTGTGGTAGACATAGCTTTCGGTGACAGGACATCAAGGAATGGAAACTTACGACTGGACATTCGTGAAGGTTGGGATGAGGGTAGTGTCCCCCGAGGGGTGGGTACCACTGTCCGTGATCTCCTGGTGTGAAGTGGCTGTCAAAAGCAAGCCTTGGGCATGCTGAGCGGCTCCTGTGCCAGGTGCTGGCTGAGCCGCAGGGAACCCAGGCGGGTGGGTGGGCTGCCTCTAACTGCCGAAGGCCAGAGGAACACGTGAGCAGGTCAGCACGCACAGCGCTCGGGTCAAGACATGAGCTCCTAACACTGCTTCCAGCGGTCCCTGGTCTCCTTCAGGTGAATGCTGCTGCAGGAAGCGTCGGCGTTTAATCACCGTGTGGTCCCGAGTGATGGCGTGCCCTTACTCTTCATCACCTTTAGACACAAAATGAGAAAGAATGAGAAGCAAAGAATGGGGAGACACAGTCGCCGGGCTCCACTGACTGTCAACGCAGCCACCTGTCCATCCCACAGGGGTTCTCCAGCTGCAGAAGCCCCGTCCCAGCTGGTCAGGAGGGCACACCACACCGCCCACCCTCCTGCTCCTCAGTTCAGAGACTACGCAGTCAGATCCAAGAAGGCACCAGGATCCATTGCAAAGTGAACAGAGACAGAGTGACACACACCCCAAAAACAGACAGTTCTGATTTAAATTGTTTTGCAGAAGTTTGTCATTTTTAAAGCACTTGCAGAATCCTGAATAGTAGAGTGAATTATCATAAACTTGACTGGGTCTTAATTCCAAATACATCCGTTACTCCACTTTGGCTCTTTCCAGCAGTAAATCAGCATGTACCAGGTATTTAATGAGCACCTCTTCGCCTAGAAGAAATGTTCTCACATCCAGATAATCGGAAAACACCAGAAACTTTTTCTTTCACTGATCTAAACTATCAATAAGCTTTTGCGTGGTTCTACAGTCCACTGCCATGCGTACTTCAACCATCAGAGACGTTAATCCGTCCCACCCACCCGCTGCCCTCCGGTCTCACCTGTCCACCCGGTTGATGATGCCCTGCAGGTAGACCCAGTGATGAGCGCTGACAGGAGCTGCAGACACCCCGAGAGACACATGCAGGACTGCCGTGGCTCACCTCCCCAAACAATCATGAAGTGCGAGACATCGACATCTGTCAGGAGCAACAGAACGAGCGCTTAGACAGTGCTTATGCTCAAAAAGGAGGAAGAACCGAGATCCACGTTCCGAACAAATTAAAACAAATTAAACCCAATGTAGATAGAAAAAAAGGAAATGAAAATAAGGAGAAAGAATCAAGAAATACAAAAACAGATATAAAATGAATGAAACCAGCATCTAGTTCTTTGAAAAGATCAATAAAATTATTAGCCTTTAGTAAGATTGGTCTATGGGGGAGGGAGGAAGAAAAGAGAAGACACAATTATCATCTTCCGAACTTAAAAAGGAGGCGAAATCATTGTGAATTCTACATTAAAAATAATTATTATGAATAACAACCTTATGTTGATAAGTTGAACATTTAGATACATTAGACAAAGTAATTAACAGATACACACTTCAAAAATGGGTTTTGTATTTATTTCTATTTAGAAAGTTGATTAAGGAGATTAAATGAATAATTGAAAACCTTCTAACAAAGAAACCACTGGGTCCAAACACCTTTGCTGGAGAAATCAATCAAGCACTGAAGGGTGAAATACCAAAGCTCTTAATGAACGCTTTCAGAGACGGGCGATGTGGGAGCAGAATGGCCCAGATTCAAAGATGCTACAAGAAAACCACTAATGGACATCCTTCATGAGCATGAGTGTAAAAATCCTCAGCATTTTATGCATTAAATCCAGGGGTGTGTACGTGTACACAAAAGCTAATGCATCATGGCGTGCACTGTTTATCAAAGAGGTGCGGAGTTCACTTAAATATCAATGTAATTCAAACACATTAACAAAATAAAAGAGAAAGGTCATGATCAGTTCAATAGAGTCAACAAACTCAATACCAACTCATGATAAAACTTCTTACAGAAATAGAAAACCCTACTGGATAAAGGACATCAAAGAACACCCTGTAGCCAACATCGCGGTCAGTGGTGGAAGGGCGCAAGGGCATCGTAGGCAGAGTCGGAGATGGGACGGGACACCTGCTCCGGAGCCCTGCTCAGCGCTGCAGTAGAGGTCCCACCAGTGAAGTCAGACAAGACGAGGAGAGAGCACAGAGCATGAAGGAACGAGCGTATTCACAAGAGACACCGTTCAGTGTGTCTCCATTTCTAAAAGGTCTTTGAAAACGGTTAGAACTAACGAGAAAGTTTGTCAGTGCCACGAAATGCAAAGCCCCTATCTAAAAACTGTGAATTAGGACAACTAGTCAGTGCGTTTTAACAAATCTTTTAAAATACTATGAAAAAAATAAAGCAC
Organism: Sciurus carolinensis; assembly: GCF_902686445.1. Lineage (NCBI taxonomy): Eukaryota > Metazoa > Chordata > Mammalia > Rodentia > Sciuridae > Sciurus > Sciurus carolinensis. Next base: position 2,025,395 of record NC_062227.1, read on the forward strand.
TGAGCAATTAGCTTAACAAAATACGAGGCAAGAATTCCCCAGTGGAATCTGAGAAATTAAAGAGCTTTATCAATAGAAAGTATCATAAGCACAGGCTGGAAGATTTCATATTGGGAAGTTATCAGTTCTCTCAAAATTGTTCTACTGACTCAACCTAATTCCATTCAAAATCCCAGGAGACAGAGTTGGTAGAAATTGACTAACTGGTTCTAAAATACATCTGGAATACAAAGAGTAGCCAAATAAGTTTCAAAAAAAAAAATAATAACTGTATTATAGTATTTACAATACCTGATCTCAAGGTGTGTGTGACCCTATTAATAACATGGTGGAGTCTTGGTGTAAAGGTAGCTATCTGGGCAAAGAAATGGGCTGGGAAACTCAGAGATAGTGCCCCAAAGATGGTCCATTGATTATTGCCAAGAGTGCCAAGGAAATTCAATGAGGAATTAAATTACAAGGTTACTAACTTGTAAGATAAAGCGAATCCCCAATCCAAGCCCTACCTCACAACACACACACACACACACACACACACACACACACACACACACACAGAGTGTAAAACTTCTGAAAGCAAATGCAGGAGAAAAGCTTTACCCAGTATACAAGGGAAAGATTTTTCAGACCATGTATTAAAAACAAGGAAAAATTGATGGAGAAAGACATTTCCTAGGCCACAGGCTCTTTTCAGAAGGATGAAAGAAGGTATCCTGAGGTATGATTGAAAGGATTGAGTAAACTGAATGTTAGTGCCACAGAGAAGGTCACAGGATATCTGACCCAACTTCCTATTTTTTACATGAATAAACCAAGGCCAAGAGCTTTGCCAAAATTCATTCAGGTTACTAATGGAAAAGTCACTGATTTTTTTCTTTGTATTCTGAGCATTTAGTACAGAACATTTGTAGCACACTACAAAGTAGTAGCTCAGTAATTACCTATTCAATATGGATGATTTTCAGATATCTGTGCAGACAAAAATAAATGGGTTAAAATGTTGTTCCAAAATATTATTATAATTTACATATCATTTTGAACTTCAAAAGTAATAATTTTTTTAGCTTATCAAGAGAAAACTACATCCTGAAAAATTCGTACTTCAATGGCCGACTTTATAATTATTTTAACCAAAAGACATAGGACTGCAGTTGTATTTCCTACAAATTGTAGACATGTCGGGTTTTTCTAGGAATGAGCATATACTTTCTCCTTGGCTTACTGGTTTCATGGGATTTTCTTCAATGTCTGCCTTTTGGAGACACTCGACAGGCCCAGAGACTGGGACCCTTTATTTGGAAAGCTTGCATTCCAACAGTCCCGCAGGGGCTCCTGGAGTGACCGGAGGGACCACCCGGAGTCAGTCCAGCCTCCAGGATTTTCTGACAAGGGGGGCCATTCTGCAGGTGCTGGACCAGCTCCCCCAGAGTGTGAGTCCTCCAGAAGAGAAACCCACGAAGCCGCTGGAAAGCACCTGCTTCTCCTCCAGCATCCCACCTGACCAGTCGGGACTCTCCCCGGCCTAGAGCTGACAAAGATCACGTGACGTGACCGCTGCAACTGCATTTCAGTGCCCACAAGACAAGGCTGACCCTCGAATGGAAATGAAGCCCCTGGTCGGTCAGCTTTCCATCTGAGTTGATCAGCTTGGAGAGAGGGACGGTCACAGCTTGGGAGGCTTCAGTCCACCACCGGGTGGCCACGGCTGTCAGGCCCCTCCTGGGAATGGGGGCCGACAGCACAGCAGGGCAGGAACCTGTGCTGAGGAAACGGTCCACCTCAGAGCAGAGGCAGAGCGGGAGTGGGAGGACCAGGCCCCCACGGCCAGCCCTATGGCGGGAAGACCCCCCCTGGTGAAGTTGCCACCACCTCGACTCCGAGATCTGACCATGGCCCTCGGACACATTTCACATCCAAACTGCAGCGACCTGATGAGCTAACCTCCAGGTTCGCTCTCTTGGCAGAGTCCAGACAGCATGTTGCCCCCTGGGATTCCAACGTCACGTGCATCATGACCCCACGCTCTGCCTGGTGCCCTTCTCTCTGTGAATTACCTTCTCGCCCACGTTGGCAGAGCTCCCCTGCAGACTTCAAGACTCACCTTCCCTGCCTCCCCGGTGAGCTCAGTGCCCCAGTCTCTGTTCCCGCAGCCCCTATACGTCTGTTCATCATTTTAGCACATCATTTAAATTTCTTTTTCTTTTTGTTTATCTCCCCAGAGAAATTCTATGTGCCGTACTCACATATTCCCAGCTTAAGGTCTCACATAGCGACTAGATAAAAGCTCAACTTATCAAGATCCCCCTCATTTTGAGATAAGGAGCATGCAAATCATATGCATTAAACATCCCCGATTTTTTCGGGCAAATTAAAGATGCTACTTAGATCTAAACCATCCAGCGAACTTCCACGCGGAGAACGCGGGAGGCTGAGCTTCGGGTGTTGGTGTTGCCAGCCAGTGCAGTCTGGAGTGGACACAGGTGACACTGACCGGTAACTGGTCTCGGCTCCACAGCTGGAGTCCCTGGCACCCTACCTGCGCGGGCAGCTGACCAGGCAGGCGGAGCGCCATTTCCATTCTGGCCTCCCCTGCAAAATTGAGCACACTGGTGCCCCAAATCAGCACCTACCGTCTCTCTTCTAGAAGTGCCTCGTGAGTCTCCGTGTGCATTTTATGAAACTTACCCTACACGGGCCCCAGAAAGCAGCAAATGTCTGGGGTAAGAAAGACTGTCCTTGGAGCCATTTCTGAAATTCCTCCAGTTACTTGAAACAGTTGAACCGCCCCTGGCTCCTCAGGTTCAGGCAGACCACATCCAGCAGAGAAGAGCCCTCCTTAATGGCACTTCAGTTACTCCCTACTCGTGCCCTGATCACTGAGCTCCAGATAGAGATGGTCGCTCTGAAACTGGAATCTCCCCAACGGGCCGCGGAGGCCTGGCGGTTCCCAAACAGCTGCACATTGTACTTGTACATCACAGATTTAGAGAAAATCAGACACACGTGGGGGAAGGAACAGCAGAAATCCTGGCCCTCTGACCCCAGGAGATGGGCGGCCACCCTGGTGTTCCCCTCTGCCTCCCTCTCCCCACCCTGCCCACTGCAACCCCACTCTAAATGGCTCATTTAGACTTAGTACTTAGCAAAGGTGAGCACCATAGAAATACAAGTGGCTCTTTGACCAGTTTGTGGGGAACACTCGGAGGGTCACGGCGGTGCAGGAAGCGATTCAACAAGCGCTGAGCCCCTCTGAGCCGAATCCTGGTCCCCTGTGCAGTCATTTTCTTATGCAATCTCTGGCCTTGCTGACACAACTTCCAGGCATTTGCTCCATGAAATATTTATTTGTTCAAAGCTTCTCATCATAAACAGGAAGGCAGGGATTTACAGAGCTTTTTCAAAAGCTTTATTTTCTTCACAAGTAATTAATTAGTAGCTTTAGAGATCACCAGAAAGATTGTAGAAAGATGACGCAGATGGTATTTGTTAGTATTTATGCTCCAGGTCTTGATCATCTGAGAGAGAAAGATGGGGGAGGTGGCCCACAGGCCAGGCTCCACCACACTCCCGAGAGGCTGATGGACCGGGGACGAGGCACACTCTGTTTTTCCCTGGAAAATACAAACAAGCCCAGAGACTCAAAAAACCTTGATGTGACCTGGACAGAGGAAGGAGAAGCAGCGGAGAAGGCGGAGGAGCAGGAGGGGAGCAGGAGGGTTTTTGCATGTGCTCTCCATTACTGGGCTGAGCCACAGCCAAATCCTCAACAGGGATGGATTAAAAATTAAACTTGCATTCATTATGGCCTGGATTTTTAGAAAGTTGGCCTTTTTCAGTAAAAGAGAACTCAGTCGCCCCTCCCCTTGCTCCCTGGAGAGCAAAATGGCCTTTCCAGCTACCAAAGGGTTTCTGGACTCAGAACCATCAGTGGAGGAAGGCTGACGTGGAGATGCGGGTGCCCGCGATGGCCCGGCCTTCACTCCGCTGGCTTGGTAGCGGTCACGGAGCCCGCGCTCCAGAAGCAGCATCTCAGGCCTCAGTACCATCAAAACCAAGCGGAGCAGGAACATCAAGAGAGCGAGTGTAGCCCCTGCAGAGAACCAAGGTGGCCCTGGGGGCAGGCAGCTGCCTCCCGGTCCTCAGTACATCCCTTTTCTGCACCCTGCGCTGGGTGACAGCAATGGACTGTCATTGGGAAATGCCACCCGGCATGCTTGCCGAACGCCATGGCATGTTCTCCACTTGAGTCTGACCCCCGGTCAACCACCGCCTGGGGGTCAGATGAGCCTCCTCAGACCCTCTCCCCTTCCAGGATGCCTTCCCAACAACTCTCCTGTAGAATCGTGCACCCCAGCGTCCTCTGCCACCAAGGGAACCAACCCTCAAGTCAGGACCTTGCACATGCCGTTAACCAGCACCCACCCCAGCTGGGAAAGTGAGAGGTTTCCTAGGGCAGGCAGCCGGTCACCCCGAACCGAGGGGCGCAAACAAGAGAATTGATTTTGTCACAGTCTTGAAGGCCAAGGTGCTGCCTGAGCCACGTGCCCTCTGTGGGCTCCTGCGCCTCTTCCAGACTCTGGTGGCGAATGGCACTTCTCGACTTGTGGTCACTCGGTCCAGTCTCCACCTGTGTCAGGGAGCCTCTCTGCCTCTCTCCTACAAGGACTCCTGTGGTTGGAGATGGGGCCCAGCTGGGGTACTTTGACTAGGTACCCAGCCAAGATCTTTGACTTCAACCCTTTTCCTCGTAAGGTACCACTGACGGGTTCCAGGGACTAGGACCCAGTACTTTTGGGTGGCCATGATTCAGCCTGCCTTTGCGAGCAAGACTCCTCCATTTATTCAGTCTGTTCTTTTTCTACCTGAGGTCTTGGTCTTCTCAGGCCACCATAAAATGCCCCAGACCGCGTGCTCAAACAGCAGAAGCAAATGTCTCAGGGACTGGATGCCAGAACCCCCAGAGCAGGGGACAGGACACTGGGCTCTGGTGGGGCGCGCCTTCTGGCTGGCAGGGGGCCACCTTCCTGTTGTCTCACTGTGCGCCCAGGGGAGAAAGAGCCAGCTGTCCCCAGCGACCCTGCTGTAGGGGCGCCAGTCAGCACCGGGCCTTCCCTCCTGGCCTGGAGGGTCCTCAGCCCCTCCCGAAGGCCCTGGCTGCACTTATCTGCACATGAAAGCCAGGCCCTTCGACAGGTGAGTCTGGGGGACACACACTCCCATCCTCAGCGCTGACTCTGAGCTCCGACTGAGCCAAACCTCATGGCTACAAACTCAGGAAGGAAAACCACCCAAGGCCCCAGAACAGCAGGGGCCCCGCGTCTCCATGAAGAGCTCCCTCCCTGGCCAGCGGGTGAGGAGCAGCGACTGCCGTGAAGAGCAGGGAGGTGGTGGCCAGCTTCCTGGCACATAGAGGGCAACAGGACTGACGCTGCAGGGCAGAGGCTTAGGTCACTCAGTCTCCTTGTCCCCAAACCTGGGCCATCTCGTCCTTTCATCTAAGTGAAATACAAAAATCCGCGAAGCAACCTTGTTTTATAACATCTAGGCCACAAGGGTCCCTCGAACCCGGAGCCACCACGCTTTCCTGAGGACCCCAGGTGCATGCCGCACGTTTCTCTCCGCAGTTTTACCTTCTGGATGCGCTGCTGGGCCTGAGGGGAAAACACCATGTGATCCTTCTGCAGTGTAGTGAGTTCCACGAGGCGCTGCAAAATGCTGACCACAGTCCACATTAAAGCCTCTGTTCTTCACTTCCGAGGGGTCAGCCACTTATCCTCAGGGATCAATCACACAACCGTCGTCTGCAGTTTCTCTCCACGTTCTCTGAGCAAAGAGATGCACAAGTATCAGTCGCTGTATTTTCCCATGGTCAGTGAGAAGGAAAGGAAGTCACCAGTGTTTGCATTGGGCAGCGCCCATGATCACAACAGTCACACTCAGACATCCCAACGAGAGGGTCAGAGACAGGCTGACCGGGAAGCTGGAGAGACACAGAGCGAGTCAGCAAACACGTCTCTGGAGCCAGCTGGCTTTGCTGTGGAGCCTTTAAACTGTTTGCAAAATGCCTTTTATACTATTTATGGGGAAATTTCCCCAAAGAAATTGCCCAACTCTTTGTGATCATTTAGATCAACTTCTGTTCTTAAGGAAGTAAAATCAATGCATAATTTTAAAATAAGTAAGAAAACGGAGAATAAAATCTCCAGTGCCTCTTGTCTTCTTTGAAGAGCAGAACTGTTCTTTAAAGTTCTCCACTAGAGATTTGAAGGAAAAAACCAACTGTCTACCAACCTCGTCTGTTTGATGAACATGGGGTCTTTTCCTAGCTTTACGTCAATTCTTCGTTGCTTAGTGTGATGAAGATGGGATTTTGGATGTGTGTGATTTTTTTTTTCCTCCAAGATGGTAGAAGATGACGGTAGCTGGGGTGATTGATGAATGTGACATCCGCATGCTTTAACTGCTACACCGACAGACAGCTCAGGCCTTACCTCACAGAGAGAGCGGCTGCTCTCTTTTAGAAGAACCCCGTAGCAGCTGAGGTGGGGCTTTCTAGACTGACCTTAAGTGTCCTTCTAAGGCCCCGCCGCCATGTCTATCCTAAGCCACCACCTGGGCAGGAGGCTCCCTGAGCTCATTTCACCCCCACTGCAGCCGGCCGGCCCTCCTCCACACCGTGACCCCTCTCACTGTGTTGAGCCACGTGGGGCAGCGGGCAGGCAGAAAACCCTAGCTTGGGGCTGATGGTCTCCGGGGTTTCTGAGCAGCCTGCTGGTCCACGCTGCCTCATTGACAAGCATGCACTTCAGTTGCTGAAACCCCAAAGTCTCCATAACACCCCTTCTCTCAGGATGAGACGGAGAAGAAAACATCACCCAAATAGGACCAGTGTCTTTCTATTATTAGAAATGTTGGGAAATGGATTTTAGTATGCTGTTTTTTAAAAAAAATAAAAGTGGTTAAAAAAATTTTTTAAAGTTGTGTCCTGAAAATAGTAACCAGTAAACAAGGCACAAGCCAAAGTATACCTGAAGGATAAACTGGCTTTCTAGACCAAGCAGAGCTATCTGAGGTGATGAAGGTATTTGAGATCACCCAGCTACCCAGGATAGAAGCGCTACAAAGGCAAATGTGTCCCAGGGACACTGGATGGTCCTCCCTGTCAACCAGCCTGCCTGTGCTGCGGTTTTAGCATCTCCACTGCCGGCACGTCAATCTGTACTCACTTCACCCCTCTCTTAAGTAGAAACACAGTTTGCTGCATAAACCACACAGGCCTCTTGCTGTCCTCGCAGCAGCATTAATAATGCATGCTGATGTGCTCCTCACGATGCAAGTGCCTCTACCAGCTGCTCGCGGACTTCCAGGCCCTGCAGAGCTGTGTCCCTCGCAGCCCCAGGTACAGAGGGATGGGTGTCCTAGGCGGCCCCCTGCCCACGCCTGCTGAAGTCCAGAGCTGCCCATTGCTCCATCCGCCCCTGGAGGTCCAACTGGAGGTCTAATCAGTTTTCCTCCTTCAAGAAAGGGGGAATTTTTAATCAGGACTTTCAGAAGGTGATTAATTATACTACAATAGGAACGCCGGCAAGTGACACCCTGCAGGCACTTTCTCCAAGTCAAAACACGTGTGGCAAATAGGATCGAGCTTCTCTGTGCAACATCTGTTCGACAGTTTCAGGACGATTCTAGCCGTGGGGGGCGGTTCTGGGGGCGGCACCAGGGCCTGGAGCGCGGCTGAGTCTCGCCTGGCCCATCCCTGCTAGCGCTGGCCACAGCCACACCCGGCCTGATGCTTTTGCACTCACGTGCCCCACAACACCTGGTTAGAAATAACATCACTGTTTAGACTCAACTTAGGTGACTTTAAGAAAGCAGCCACCTTCGTGGGACACACACCAGGGGCCCTGGGACTGCAGGGACCACGGGACCCCACTTGGGGCCCCTGCTTTCCTGCCCTTCCAGCTCTCAGGGCCTTTGTTCACTAGCGTCTGTCACCCTGTACATTGAGCATCGTCCGTGCCCCCGCCCAGTCCAGTCCCAGGGCTTTGGCGGCAGGCAGCTGGCCTGTGCTGGGGCACCCCATCACTGCAGGAACTAACCCTGCCCTGAGCAAGCTCATCAGGGCACCTGGAGGCACCTGCCTGCAGTTTTTGTGAAGATCACGTGAAACTGTGTGGGAAAGTGCTGGGCCCCGTGGACGCTGTAACGCGTCTCGCCATTTTCTGCTGCCTTGGCACCCGCTTTACGCCTGAGTTGTTGGAAGCCCTGCCATACCGTCACCTCCAGCCCACGGGACCCCTCTCTCTCCACCAGGTGGTCTGCCATCCGGCCTGGGCGTTCCTCACCCCAGTGGCCCAACACCCCCTGCAGCCACTGGCCGTGGAAGCCCGGTGGTCAGCACCAGGCCATGGACACATCCCCACCCCCGGCCATGTCTTCTTTATGCCGCTGTGGCAACCCTGGGGAGAGCCCGAGGGTCGCTGCCTAGGGCCTCCAACAAGGAAGGCACAGTCCTGTGGACCCCTCTCACTCTGGTGGGACACCTGCTGCTCCTGACTGCCCGCTGACCCTCGAGGGCCTCTGGACCTGCCATCCCCATGTTCCGATGTGCCACCTGCTCCATGTCACCTGGCGAGCCCGAGCCTGAACCTCCTCCTGGTCAGGGCCCTTCAGGAAAGTGCAGGGGTGGCGACAGGTGCCCGGCAGAGGCAGAACTCACTGGAAACTGAGGGGAAGCACAGCGCACATCCCCTCTGGTGACTTTCTGGTTCACAGGAGAATCGCACTCGCCTGTGGTGATCCACAGCGCGGAAAGGGCACCAGAGAAAAGCTGCAGGATGAAGCGATTCACACTTCCTGTCCTGCGCTCACCCCGGTCGCTGGCCTCGCCCACACCCAGGCTGGCTTAAGGGTCCAGGTGCGAGAAAACCCAGGTGGTCTTGCCCATTCATTCAAAGGACACCTAAACTTAAGTACCACAGATAATCCAGCTAGCTGTGAAAACTCCCCAAATTTCACGGGACATCAGCAGTTAAACTGCACACCAGCAGCGATGTTAGACTTTTAGTAGAATCATCTAGATGCAACTCCTCACATGGGAAGCTTTTTATGACCACTAAGAAAAGCAGAGCAGGATGTGTTCTTAATAGCGAAGAAAGTGTTCAGTGGTCTCGCTCGGCTGCCAAGAAGCATGCATTTCCTCACTAACTAATTCATGGAATCTCATCCTTGGTAAGAAACCTGCCGATCCTCTGCACTTGTTACCAATTTAAAGCAGAAAATCGTCTGGGGCCTGCCTGGTATGCTAGAGGGGAACTCTCTAGAAGCGAGAAGACAGTATGTCTCGTGGGGCTTTCTGAATAATGGATGCCTCGTGAAGAGGAGACTATCAGCTTCAAGCTCAAGTGGACAGGAAGCAGCGGTGCGCTTCACCATGAGCCCTCTGGGCTGGAGGGGAAGTCATCTGCAGGTCAGGTAGGAGACATTTATTTGGATTCTGTTTCACTTAGCACATATTTGAGAGAAATGAAGCTAACACGACGTGGTGTTTTTTTTTAAGGAGATTGTGGTTTGGTTGAGACTATTCATGGAAAACATGTTTTCTAGTTTTTTTCAAGCTACCACATGAGTGGCATCAGCAAGACACAAGTAAACTGGGGTGGTGTTTGGGAAAGAGAAAGTACACTTCCTCCCGAGGGATGGGTTCACACTGTCCAAAAAATCTTCACAGCCTCACTTGGTAGGTTTTGTCCCCAACCTTCCAGGGCTCTCCCCTCTCCCTGAGAACACATGTAATTATAATGCACTGATTAAAGTCATCATGGAAGGTACAGTAGGGAGCAGGGGTGGGGGAGGCAGGGAGAACGAGCAGACCAGGCGCCCGTTGAAATGCGGCATGACGAATTCCACTATTATGCCCAAGAACAGCACCAAAAACGCACCAGTAAAAAAATGTCTGTTGCTTCCCTAAATGCTTCCCTAAACACGTGAACCACTGGAATCCTTCTACACAGTCAGTGCAGAATAAATCTGCACGCCAAAGATTAATGAGAAAAACGCTGGAAATAAAGAACTTATCACATTAAGTGTGAATTTGCACCTGAAATTCAGAATGGTCCTGGGATTCTGAAAAGGTCAACCAGAACCATCCTGGAAGGCTCAAGGACATATTGAAAAACCCCAAGATCCTCCAGAGCTGATCCTACCAGGGTCTTACTCTTCAGCAGCACAACTTGGATTCATGGAGAAAAATACAGATCTCAAGTTCATCTCAGTGAAATTTCTTAAAAAGTAAAGACTCTTTGGAGACAGCGAGCAGGGATGGATCATGAGCTGGGCTGGAGAAGAAGGTTCTCACGTTTGCATTCAATGGTCACAACGGCACTGTCAGCGCCTCGGGCTGAAAACAGATAGCCTCGAGCACAAGTCTGTGGACATAATGAATCTTTTCTGAGGCTGCCCTATAGCTACACAGCCAGAGTTCCACTAAAGTTATTTGAATGGCACGATGTCTTATGGGTTTACTCAGGCGTGGACCTTGAGACAAGAATTTGTGTACCCTAGGTCACTGGGAGGTGAGGAAGATATCGCCAAGGGGGGAGAGACACAGGGCAGGCAGCGAAGGCAGCCTCTAAATTCTAGTTCACCCAGCTACCCCCAGGGCCCCGGGACTCCTGGGGGCCCCGGGACTCCTGGGGGCCAGAGAAGAGCAGAGCCCAGGGCCGGCTCACAGGAGGTGACACGGCTAGGTGCAAAGGCACCAGGCCTCACACCGCGGACACCACTCTTGGCCCGGTTGGTCCCCCAGCAAAGAAGTGCAGAAGCAGATGTGAGCTGGAAAGGGTTCCTTAGAAGACAGTGCTATTTTGTAAATTTTATTGGTTCTTTTTACTGATACATAACAATAGGATCCATTTCGACATAATTATAAAAGCATGAAATGGAATTTGTTCCAATTCAGTCCCTGATTCTTCCCCTCTTCCTCTGCCCTCCCTCCCCCGTTCCTTTCCCTCTACTCAACTGATCTCTCTTCTCTTTACTTATAGTCTAGTCTTTTCTGATTACTGTCCTGTGGAGTGGATGTGCCTGGTGCTGAGACTCACTGTTCACACAAGTGCACGGGAAAGTCAGGTCAGGGTGGTTCGGTCCTCCCTCTCCCATCTCTCTTCCCTCCCTTCAATCCCTTTGTGTACTCCACTGATCTCTCTTCTATTCACTTCTAACCACCCCCCATATTCACTTTTTCATATTAGAAAAATCATTTGACCTTTGACTTTGGGGGATGGGCTTATTTCACTTAGTGTGATGGTCTCCAGCTCTATTCGTTCACCGGGAAATGTCATATTTCTTTCTTCTTTATGGCTGAGTTATGCTCCAGGTATATACACACCTCGTTTTCTGTGTCCATCCATCTGCTGAAGGGCCCCTGGGTTGGCTCCACAGCTTGGCTGTCGTGAATTGTGCTGCAATAAATACGGATGTGGCTGCACCACTGCCGTGTGCAGAAGTCGGATCTTTGGGATACACAGAGGCGTGGGAGAGCTGCGTTGGGTGGTGGTTCCATTCCTAGTTTCTCAAAGACTCTCTGTGCTGCTTGGACGAGGCTTTGAAGCAGTCACGGCAAGGAGGCCAGGAGGCCTATGCTGGCGCTGGGACCTGCTGCCTGAGGGCGAGTCCTGGCCAGGAAGCTGCCGCCCCAGGCAACAGGAAGCCACTGCAGAAACCCCGCAGGGCAAAGCGCAGAGGTGAACCACTCGTCCCCTCCCTTCCGGTCACTCTCTAGCAATCCTATCGTCAGAAGCAGAAGCACCCACCGTGGCTGAGCCGAGCCCTGCTAGCAGCGACTGACACACTGCAGAGAAGGGGAGGGAAGGTGGGCCTTGCCCCACGCTGCCCAGAGGCCACAGGCCGCCTGCAGCTTGATCAAGGCAGTTCAGAAAACCTGCGAAACCTCATGCCAACGGAGCAGAAAACGCTTCTACAACAAGCGAATATATCCGGAGCCTGGAAGGGCTTTCTGCTGTCCGTCCAGAGGTCAAGAGAAGCTTCCGCTCACGTCGAGCAGCTGTCAGCAGCCCCTGCCTGAGCACGGTGCACGTGGTGCCAGCGACGCGGCCGCTGTCACACAGTCACACCCTGAAGGCCAGCAGAAGACCACCCGCCACATTGTCATGGTGGCCTGAGTTCACGCTCTGCAGGCACACAAGAGAACGGACCTCGCTTGACTCGCCCGGAGGAGGAGATTTCACCGGATTTGGGATTTCTGGAGCCTTCTTTCATTTTCAGGGCTGTACGGTCCTGAGCCTCTGGAAGAGCGTCGGTTGTCTCCACCACAGCCGGGCCTGCGCCAGGGTGCCCCGTGTGAGCGTGAGGCCTGGGCTCAGGCACACTGCCCTCCTAGGCACACGGCCGGAAGCTCTTAGGGAAGACCCCACAGATGGGCCGAGTCAGATTTCTTCATGTGGATTTAGGCACGCTTCTGTAGGAGACAGCTTTAGGCCAAACCGAGCGCAAAGGTGAGAAAGCAGACCTGAGTCACCCACTTCACCACCTCCTGCAGAGCAGGGTTAGAACAGCCCAGATGGAGAGCAGATGAAGGCACTCAGTACCACCACGCAGAGCCCTTGGCCTGTGTCCCCAGGCCCCTCAGTATCTCCCCACTGACCTTGGGATGGAAACCAAGCCTTCCCATGGGCGGAGAACCCTGAGTGGTCCTTCCGGAGAAGAGGAAGAAAAAGAAGAAGAAGAGGAGGAGGAAGAAGATGAGAAGGAGACGGAGGAGAGGGGAAGGAAGGGAAAAAAAGAAAGAATGCATTTTAGGTAATTTTTAAGAACGTATCCATTGAAGAAGATTTCCAGGGAAAATCTTCACTTCCTCTGATTTCACAGTTCTTCTGCAAACATAACACGTAGGATACCCTGCGTGGTTTTATGGAGGACTATGCAGAGATTCTATTCAGATATACAAACCAACTCAGGCAAGAAACCCCCAAATGACCTCAGTTCCTAGGAAAGCACAGAAGTAAAACGTAAACCCAAATCCTACAAGATAAAAGCTCCCCAGAGTTTACATACAGAAGTATGTTGGGGCTTGTGTTTGAATTTTTAAAAACCAGATTATAAAAATATTTTAGAACACAATAATATCCTTATGCCAGTCTTTCTATATCTGAACTCGTCATCTGAAAATCACAGTAGAATGTATTTCATGTTCACCAGCAGAACTGTTATTAATTGACTATTTTCGGTCATGTGCATTTCTCTAAGTCAATGAGAAAAGTTGTTTGGCTTATTTTTCCCTCAAAGGCATTCAGGCTTATGTTACTCGTAAGCCTAAGTCAGACACCTGCAGATAGCAAAATATCCTGGTCCCTTTCAGTCAATTAGGAACAATTTATTCATGGGGAAAATGTCCACCTACTCATTGGACAAGGTGTTTAAAAGGTGTCCACTACGTACCCAGGCCGTGTCAGGCTCTTCCGGAGGCTGAGCAGAAGAGTCCCCACAGAGCTTTCCACGGAGTCTGAAGAGCATCACTCCCACCGGGCACACCTGAAAACGTGTGGCATGGGCCCGGCAGGATGCAGCGCACGGGAAACCGAAGACCAGCTCCTGAGGTGGCTGGTTCTGTCTTCTGACTGGTGCAAGGTGAAGATGTTCTCAGCTTGGGGACCTCGTTCACTGACAGGGGACACATTCCTACAGACCCAGTCACATTCTCTTCCCAACCCAGGCCCACAGAAGTGAGTGACGTCTCTGTTCCCAGGACCCGATCTAGGCAGACGCCACTCGGGCTCTAAAGTCATCGGCGTGGAGTTCTAAGCGATGGATCACAGATTTAACATGCCAGAGTCACGTCGTGAACAGTAACGGCAAGACAGCTGGTGTGCACCTTCCCGCATTGGTAACTCGGCTGTTCAAACAGCTAAGTTGTTTAAATCCCACCATCAGCTTTAAACTAGATACGACGCCCGCCCTGGCTTGTACGTCCTGTGAGGACAAGATAGGCACTGCTCAGCCCAGTCCCCTCTTCCAAGGAGATGCAAGCCCACAGCAGTGAGGACTCCCGGTTGGTACACCTCGTGACAGAGACAGTAAGAGGGATGCAGGCCAAACAAACGCCACTCATCCCAGGATCACGGTGAAGAAAGCAGCCCAGCAGAGGCGATGGCTGTGCTTTCCACCTTCCGCCCTTGACCCCTTGGCCAGGAGCTCTTCTTTTTTCTCCACCCCACTTTTCCCCTCCTGCTCTGCTCAGGCCTTGTGGCCACACGCCCTGGTGGGCGTAGCTGCAGAGACAGAAGCATTAATAACAACCTCGGATGATAAAATGGCAAGTCAGACGGTTCCTAACTCCAATTTGCAAGGCAAAGACCACCAGAGGTCCACCACACTGGCTCTCCCTTCTCCCTGGCATCGTGTGACGTTGCTCTAGGCGCTAGCATGTGACATGAGCAGGGGGTGAGAAATAGGCTCCCTCCAAGCCTGGCCATCAAACTCCCCTCTGCACCTCCTGTTCTGACCCAGGGCCGGAAGCCAGGTCCAGCGGGGGACTCTGAGACCTGGGAGTCAGTGGAGCTGCAGGCAAAAGAACGGGTTCCCAGAGCACTCGCCTCCACACTCCTGAGCCAAAGCACCTGCCTCTGGAGGGTTCTGCCCGCGCATGTGGGGGTGCTTACGGACATGTTGGTCCTGACCTGAGCAGGATCCTGGGTCACTCTGAAATTCTCCTCCTTCTTCTAATGCAGTGCTTTTCAAACTCTGAATAGAAACTTTTCTATTTTCATTTTTTAAATGTCAAACCTACTGTGGGTTGATAATTTTGTAAAGTATTATTAAGATAAAGTATTATTAAGATAAAGTATTATTAAAATGAAAAAAAGATATCCAAAATATAAGCACAAGTTTATTCCTGGATTTCATAGACATCAAATTGTTGTAACATTTCTAAACTTTCTTTGCTCTGATGTATCCTTTCATAATCCCCTTTTTAAAATCAGGGGGTTTAAAACCCAACAATAAGAAAAACAAGTAATCCAATTAAAAACCAGACAAAGCTCTGGGCACCAGAGAAGGTATACAGAAGGCAGATGAGCATGGGGCAAGATGTTTAGCATCCCAGATCATAAGGCAACTATGAATTAAAACAATTCCATACCATTCACACCTCTTAAAATGACTAAAATTTTTAAAAAATGCTGAATGGGTAGGGCAATGAAGCCACAGGAATGCTTGCTCATTGCTGCTGAGAATGCGAAATGATCTCACTGATTTCGAGGGCCCTTTGGCAGCTTCTTACAAACCTAAACATAGCAATCCCGGTGCCAGTAGTTACCCAATTGGCTCTAAAACATGTCCTCATCAAACAAGCATGCTAATGCCACGGCACACTTACTCATAATCACCAAAAGCTAGAAGCCACCAGGGTAGATTTCAACCAGGTCCGTGGATAAGCAAACTAGAACCTTCACACAAGGGATCAACTTAGCCATCTTAATAACAAAACTTCCACCCACAGGGAGGACTGGCTGCTTCTCCAATGTACATTGCAAAGTGGAAGCCGCCAGTCTGGAAAAGTCCCAGGATGTACATTCCATTGACATGACGGTCGGGAGAAGGGAGGACGCTGGAGACGGGGCAGGAAACCGCGGGCGGCGACGGGGAGCTGGAAGGGAGCATGCTAAGAGACCGTAGGAAGCCTGACTTCTAGCCTCCGCTCGCTGAGGATACCAGAGCCCCTCCAGGTCTGGACTGTGATTCAGGGTCCATCGGGGCTCATCCCCGCTTCTGTTTATTAGTTTAGGAGTTGCAGGAAGGGCCTGCCAGGCTCTGCAGACCAGGGAGCAAAGTCCAGAACCTTCAGCTTCAAGCCATTGTCGGGCAATTTGTAAAGGCTACTCGGTCCCAGCCAAAAAAATAGTGATGATGACGGTTGAGAGGACCATGAGGCCACTCGGTGGAGAAGCGTCAGCGGGCAGCCGCAGGTTGGGAGCAAAGAGGCTGCGGAGGAGGAGGAGGCGTCTGGACAGAACCGACTCCAAGTCCCCCACCGACCTCCGCAGCGTTCCCCTGAAAGCCGCGGTAAATGCGTGACATATGCCGACTTGGGCAGCCTGCCCAGGAGGTGTGGGCTGGACCCATCAATCCGTCAGCGAGGAGCTGAATGTGGCCTTTATTTCACATTTAAAATCCAGCTTTCCAGATGGCGGAGGGGTTCAGGGCCCGGAGCCCCCGCCTCCTGCGGAGTGTCGCCTTTCACTCTCCAGGCCTCCTGCCCTCCGCGGGGCCAGGCCGAGGGCCCAGGCCTCTGGGCGGGTTCCAAGCTCCAGCTTGCCCAGGCCAGCGGTGCTCCCGCCTCGTCCACGCTGCCGGTGGTTGGCTGGGTCGAGGAGCAGTTCTGAGGCTGCTTTAGATCCACTGACCGACTTGCTCCCCGAGACCCTCCGGCCACTCCCAGGACCAGCCACACGCGGAGAGCCCGCTTGTCCCCCAGGGGTCCCCGTGTGCTGACCCTGGAGTCCTGCTTCCTGGAAGGGCTACTTTTCTTGCCAGATGACAGAATTTTAAAACTGGAAGGAATCTAAGAGATTTCCCAGCCCAAAACCTTCCTGATGAGAAGACCTAGGTCCAGGGAAGTGAAATAACTTGCTCCAAGTCGCAAGGAGCCACACAGGTCCCTCAACTCCAGGTCCTTCCGCGCCTGTCCGAGTCCCCGCCTCCCACTCCCTGGCCGCTTCTCCCGCTGCCTTTCCTTCCTCACCCCGCTAGGAGCTCGACTTGCAGCACCAGCCTGCCCGCGGGCTGCGACAGTCCCACACGCACCAGGCGCCTGCTGGGCTGCCCTGACCTCGTCTTCCCCTCTCATCCACATGGATCGACCTCCAGTGTCCCAGGCGCTCGTCTGGCCTTCTCCAGACCTGCCTGCCAGGGACTGCTGGAGCCTCCCTCCGCACGGGTCCACAGGCTGCCCAGTGTGTGAGAAGGAGAGAGGCCAGTGGTCCAAAATACAGCATTGAGCTTTAATTGGGTTGTAAGATCCAATTGTAGCCTTTTTAATTATAGCCCCTCCCTTTGCTGCCCTCATTTTGATATCAGCCAAGGGGTAGATGGTGATCCGAGGGCCAGGGGCAGTGCTTCGTGAGGCCCTTGGCAGCGAGCCCAGCCCGGCTGCTTCCCAGCACAGCGGTTCCTTGAGGCCGCCCTATGTTTCCAACACACCTACCCACCCATTGGGTCTCCTGGTCCTCGTTCCCCACCTCCACAAACTGCTGTGTGATTCCAGACATTCTCCCAAAGTAGGAACCACCCCTCCCCAGCACTCGCAGGCCTTCAGTCAGTGGCCAGGCGTCCTCCCAGTCCAGAGTCCACCTGCTCATGTTCATCTCCGCCATTACTTCCTGCTGCCCCTCCTGCGGGCTCTTCTCTCCAGCACATCCTGATGAGCAGCCCCAGGGTTCCGGTGGGACTCTGCCTGTCCGCTCGCAGTGGCCATTTGAGTAGGCGATTGGCAGTGCTGGGTGAGCTCCCCAGAGCTCCTCAGAAGAAACGGAGCTGGTGTGAGCATCGGACAAGAACACGCCCAAGGCCCCCGTGCTGCCGCCAGGGACAGTCTCCCTGACCCAGTCCTGCTGCTCCGAGCTGCCCAGGCCCGCCGGGCCCAGCCCAATCGCCAATCGCCACCTGGCGTCAGGCCAGTCTGACCTACCGTAGACAGGATCTGATCTACTTTGGGCCTCTGTAGTTTTTGCCTCTTCTCAAATCCCATATGAATGGGATTATCCACGTCTTCAACACGGTTGGCGACTCCCTGGGCTGTGTGTCTCCTCAGGGTTGATCGCTGACCATTTTTCCCTTTTATGCAGTGACTAGGTTCTTTTTATCCAGTCTTCAGATACACATTTGGGTTGTTTTTGGTTTTAACTGTAATAAATAACGTTGGTTTGAATGCATGCAAGTCTCAGCATGGACGTACTTCTCAAGGGGAAAGATCTGGCATTGGAGCTGCTGAATCATAGGGTAAGTTTATGTGAACTCTAAACAAACTGCGAGACTGCTTCTGAAGCGCCCTGTGTTCTCCCACAAGCACTCAGACGAGAGCTGTGATGGGTTCCCAGCCAACACTTGCCTGGTTTTGATGATGGGTACTTGTGGTCTCAGTCCCCAAGTGTAAGGAATTCAGGAGCAGCTCGGGTGGCTCTGGCGTGGACCCTTCATGAACTGGAATCAAGCCGCCCACCGTGACCAGAGTCTTCTGGCAGTTTGAGTATGGTGGCGGGAGGGTCTGCTCTTGAACTCACTGGCTATCCCTCACCACCCTGGCCTCTACATAGGGCTACATGTCACCTTGAGGCTGGCTGTCCCCAGAGTGAGTGAAGCAAGGAAGCATGGAGCATCCCTAATGGGAGTGGAGGACAGCATGAGGTTGTAAGCACCAGGAAATAGGAGCAGTTTGGAGACCGTCTTGAAAGAGCGCTCCACAAAGTCCGTGATGTTTGTCACACCAGGCCCTACTATTTCCAGTCATCTGAGGCCCATGTTTTAGATCACATCACAAACTTACTGGCTGTGTCCAAGAACCAGAGCAAAGCATACTGCACTTCTGTCAATATCATTTGGTTTTCCTGATAAGTTAAGAGTATCACCCTAACTCTGTCCACGAGAGGATTAGCCTTCCCTTCCTCTGTCACCGGCCATTGGCAAGCGCAGTGCAGCCACCTGAGAAGATGACTGGCCTCTACAGAAGCCTGCTTGGTGTGGCCCTCGGGTATCACCCTGTGGGCCCAGGAGTTCAGCCGCGGGGTTCAGTCACCCCTCAGGGAGGGTTATTCCTGGCTCAAGGATGGGACAGCACTTGCCCATGTTTGCCATGGTTCCTTTGGTGAGTTCCCTGCCACAGATTCTTGAACACATCAGGTTTGTTTTGTTTGTTCATTTGTCTTGAAGCCACTCTGGACAGTGACCTCCCAATCGGAGTATTTTTCTGACATGGTCCATTACATGTGGAGTATCTCAGGTCTCAAAACAATTTGTGTCATTTAGTAATAGATATAGTCTCGGTCAGTGATCAATAACAGGATAAGAGTTGTCTCTGAAACAGAGTGTGTCTGGCAGCCATCGAAGGCAGTTTCCTGGTAGGAAATACTGAATGGCCGTCACCGGTGGGCAACCAAGTGCTTTTGTTAAAAGGTCAGCCAGCAGAAGCACATGTCACTGACATTGGCAATACCATTTCTTCAAATTATTCTTAGAGATTACTTCGGGGATTACAACATGCCTCTTTATTTATCACAGATCATTAGAGTTCATTCTTAAGGACTCGTGATGAAATGTAGACACGGTGCCACAGAAGTCATGAAATCCAGAAGGAAACGCAGCATACCTACAGTCTGCTCTGTGCTTCTCACTCCAGTGAGGGTGGAGTCGCTCTGGGGCCGTCTTCCTTCCGTCTGGAAGGCTTTCTTAGCACATGCTGAGAACCAGCTGGCTGCCAGCGAATGCTCCGTCCACCTGAGGGCGTCTTCACACCTCCACTTTGGAAGACAGAACCCTCGGCCCGCGTTCCCCTCGGTGCTTTGAGGTCTTTCTCCCACCCCATCTTCTGTCTCACGTTGCTGCTGCTGAGTGTCCCCCAGCGATCTCAGCTCTGTCCGTCTGTGTCGGGTCACTTTCTTGCTGCTTTCAAGTTTGTTTTCTCCCTTCCTTTTGGGTTTTGGAAGTTCGACTTAGGATGTGCCTAGTCTGGTTTCTTTGTTTCTAGTTTAGTCAGGATTTATTGAACTCCTGGATCTGGAAGTTAAAGGTTTTCATCACATTTAGGCATTTCAGATACTGTTTTTTTCAAATATTTTATCTCCCATTCTCTTTCCTCTCTTCTGAAGCTCCACTTTTATGTATGTTGGATCTCTTGATATATCTTCACAAACTCCTGAGGCTGAATTGGTTTTTATTCAATCTTTGGTTATTCATTTTTATAAAGTTGCATAATTTCTACTATCTCCAGGTTCAATGATTTTTTTAAACTCTGCTTTCTAAAGGTTTTGTTGAGTGTGTCTAGGATAAAAATTCCATTTCTTAAAGAAAAAATTTATATTCAAATAAGTTCTCTAAAGTCAACTTTTTACCTTCATATCTTTTCTTTTATAGTAATAATAAAGAAAATTAGAATTATTTCTTTCATTTTTATTGCAAAACACTCTCTTGGAAGTAACTTCTGTTGGTAAATTATAAGTCCTTACAGCAAAAAATTTTAAATAGCAAGTCAAGATACATAGTCAATCTACGTTTGGACGCATCCATGAGTGCCTGCTTCTTCACCCACCCACCATCTTGTCACCTGCAACTTTCTGAGTTGGTGCTCCTTCCTGCCACATGTCTTTCAACCGTTCTTTCCATGAGGGTCTACACCTGGTCGATTATTCCCATCCCTTGCCTGAAAATGTCCTTATTTCATCCTTAACCTTAAAATATAATTGAGACACAGACAATGTAGTTTGTGGTTATTTTCTCTAAAAACTAAATTAAGTCTCACTCTACCTTCACCTTAACAACTTTATTTTTAGCACTTTTACTGTTCATTGTAAAATTCGTCACGATGCTGCCTTTGCTTTCCTCTTCAGCCCATGGACTGGCAAGAACTGTGCTATTTAGTTGGCAAATACTGAGGGATTTTTCTAGATGTTTCGTTATATTAATTTCTAATTTAATTATTGCTACCATGTCATGTATTTGATAATCTTTTAGCCTCATGAAATGCATTGGTACTTATTTTTTGTCATAGTCCACATCTTAGATTGTTGAGTGCTCTTTTGCACTAAAAATGTATAGTGTGATATTACTTGGTCAGGTGACCTATGGATCTCAGTCAGGTCAAGTTGGATTATTATGTTACAGACATTTCACTGAATTGTCCTTTCAATTACTGAGAATGTATTATAAAAAAATCTCACCATCGTTTTGGATTTCATATAGTTCTCCTTTAAATTCCATTCATTTTTGCTTCATTTTTTAGGCTTTATTATTAAGTACATACACATTTAGTATCTTCTTTGTTTAGTTTTTATCATTATAAAATATTGCTCTTTATATTAATAATAATCCTTAGTTTGAAATACATTTGTACAAAATTTATGTTTATTCTAGCTTAAGATGCATATATATATATATTTTATGATATTATACTGTGTTATGTTTATTGTTTGCCAAGTATATATTTCTCCATTCTTATTTTTTTCTCCATGTCTTTAGAATTACTCAGAGTTTCTTAGAAATAGCATACAGTTGGGCCTTCCTTTTTTGTTTTTTAAATCCAATAAGCTCAGGACTACCATTTTGTACTTTTTATTCTTTCTCATCTGTTTTGGGGTTTTGGCTTTGTTTTTTCAGGATCAGACTGTATTATACATTTTCAATCTCTGATTTAAAGAAAGACAAAATGTACTATACCCATTATAGGCTACCTGGGTTTGATTCTGAGTTTTCTATATTTTTCAAAAATTTCTTGGGCAGGAAATTACTACATTGTTTGCTGTGTGTCAATCACCTTCCTAAGTACCTTTCATGCTATATCTGATTTATTTATTGTTTCGTTTTTGTTCTTCAGTTATTCCTACCATGACTTCTTTTGGAATGATTGAATTTTTATTATTTCATGTTATTTCTTCTAATGGGTTTTCCATACATCCTTTTTGCTACTTTAATGACACTTAGAGGGTTACATACAATATGCACCTATAATGTAGCATAGTCAACTTAGGGTTAATAGTATACCATTTATATAAAATTCAGAAATCTTGCAACAGCATAGTTCTCTTTGCCTACCTTGCCCAACATTTGCCTAGCTTTCTGCCATGTTATCATTTATTTTATATTTTACCTGTTATAGATCCCAAATTATGACATTTTTTCAATAAATGATCATTACCTATTAAAGAAATTAAGAGGAGAAAAGGCCAGGGTGCTCGTGTGTTTACCTGTGCATTTATCTGTGTGTTTACCTGTGTGTTCTCACACACAGGCTCTGCACTCCTGGTGAATCCAGGTTCCCATGGGTCACTGTCCTTTAGTCCGGAGATGCTCCTTCCTCTTCTCTCTTGCAGATCCAGTGTGTGTGTGCTGGGGTGGATCCTCTCACTTTTGATTTATCTTAAAGTTCTTTATTTTACCTTCTCATTGAAGGATTTTTAGTGGCCTTAGGTTTCTGAGTTGAAAGATTTGCTTTCTCCCTTCAAAAACACTCATTAGTACCTGTTCATCATGTGAACTGTTTACGTGAACGATCCTTTTCCCTCTATCTCTGGAGATCAGCAGTTGACCACGCAGTGTGGAGATACGGCGTAGGGTTCATGTTGGTCTGTTTTGCTTTGTTTTGTTCTTTTTAAAAATTCATTGTATTTGGAGATCTCTGTGCTTTGCGGATCTTTAAGATAATGCGTTTTAAAAAACAAATGTGAGAAGTTTAGGGTTATTATTTCTTAGATTTTTTTCCATTCTCTCTTACCTCTTAGGAATCCTGTTGCACATGTGTTCAGGGAGGTAACATCGCTGGTACTGGCCACAAGTCATTAAGCTCTGCTCGTTTTTAAGATCTTTCTCTCTCTCTCTCCATATTAGATCATTTCTGTTCATTATTCTTCAGGTTACCTGGTTCTGCTTTTCCCATCTTCAATTTGCTGTTAATCCTGGTGCATTCAGTTTTAAACTTAAATTGCTTTTTTTCTTTGTACTTTTTCTATTTGGCTTTTGTATGACTTCTGTCCTTTGTGGGAATACTATATCCTGCTATGACTATGTTTTCCTTCAAATTTATGCTAAATTTTAAATTTTTGTTCTAACTTTTCTGCTCTAAGGTCCTTCTTGATTCTAACATCAAGGGAGTTTTGAGGAGTCTTAATGATGTTTTACCTAATTTTCCCTGTGTGTAGTAACTTTGCGTTGCATGTTAGACATCGTGGGTGATACATCACAGAGATCCGGATCCTGTTGTTCTGTTATGAATACTGGTCTTGAATGCAGCCTGGTGGGTTGCTCATCGGCTTGTATATGGAGAGGCTACACTTCCACTTGGTTAGGGTTCCAAATCTTCAGGTTTCTTTATTCTTTGATTTCATCTTTATTCACTAGGACATTATATTTTTTCTTCAGTTATGAACCTTCTGGAATTTCAATGGAAAGGGCAAATTCTTCTAACTTGATGAGATTCAAACTTCAAATTTTGCCTCCCCTGTGGTGGGAAGCTTTAAATTTTTGTTTGGGATTTCAGCCTTGACATTGCTGCTTTCTCATAGAGTTCTGGTAGTCTTTTCCTTCACAGTTCCTGGGTAAGCCAATGTGTATGGAGAGTAGATATGATATGAGATTTATGGGCTCTTTTCTGGGTCTCTCTCCTTTTTAGGATTTCTTGCCTTAATTCTAGCCTCTCTGGAAGTCTTGGATTCCACATTTTGATACTTCATTCCAATGAACAGCAATGTTTTTCTGCGTCAATTCCAGCTATCCCTACAATGCTGGGGACATTTCCAGAGAAAGGTGGTACAAATGTAGCTCTCACCCAGTGCGGTTTTTTTTCTTTCAAGGGTCAAAATTCCTCCAGTTTCAGCCTGATTTCTTTTTTCATCCTTCAATAGCTTCTAATAGTTTTGGTTTAAAAAACTATTTCATCCAGTGTTTATCATTGTTATGTGTAAGAGGATTAATTTGATGAAGGGCATTTCACTATTTCTGCATCTGAAACTCCAAGAACTCTGCTTAAATATTAATTGGTTTATGGTTTACCAGATCAAGTTGGCAATAAATATTCAAACCACAAACCACAGGAGAATTGGCCCGTGGTTACAAATCCTCAGGTACAATTCTTTGTACCCAGAACTCTTGTTACAGTAGACATTTTCATCTCGCTGTGCCAAAGTACATTTTTATTCACTGTTTAATGATGCTATGTTGTTCCAAAATCCAAACGTCATAGGAGGATCTCCCCAGCACTGGAGGCCGCCAGCGCTTCTTATTGCCTGGGGCCACACACTGAATACTTAGAACAGACTTCTGCTCTTTCCAGCGACACTCTGACACTCCAGAACACAGCATCACCATCCAGCATCACCGCTCGTCCCATCCTTTCCGTTCTGCTCCAGGACGCGTCTCACCCACCGCTCAGCACCGCGTCCTCAAGGCTCAGACCTCAGTCTCTCACTTGGCTCACTGTCCCCTTTTCCCACCCTTCTGTGACATATCCTCCACACGCAGGCACACTGACATTTTTAAATAGAGATCATGTTATGCCCCTTCCCTCCTTCAAGTAGTTTAGTGGTGCTACATTGTTCTTGGTGTGATATTCAAACTCTTACTGGGGGCCATAAAATCCGGCATTAAGAATCATCTCTCTCTCTGATTTCAGCTTCTAAAATCACACTGGCTGGCACCCGGGTCTCCAACACTTCCTTTCACCCGTGCTTTAGAGAAGATGTGGTTTTGTAGTTGTAGAATGGAGCACTCTAGGTCAAAGCCTTGACCACACAGGCAGTGACAGAAACATTGTCCAATAAGGCAGCTGGGACCACACGATCCCTGGCACAAGATTAGAAAAACACTGGTTTTGAAGGTTAACGAGATGTAGATTTGTAGCTGCTGCTATTATTTGAAGCAATAAAACAGTTTAATAGGATTGAACACTTTTAGATCTCTGGGAGAGACACTTCCCATCTGATGAGACATATGAATGTCTTATTTATAATATCCTTAAAGAGTAGCGTTCAGAAAACATTTTCTCCAAAGTTCAGCACACAAATACCTCAGGCTTTGCAGGCAGGCAGTCTGTTGTGACAACTCAGTTCAGGAGTATGGTGCAAATTAGCTACAGACTGTCTGTGAATTGAAGGGCATGAGATACTGTTAACAAAAAATGACCGAGCCAGGTGCAGACTTCACAACCAGCAAAGCCTTTGTTCAGGATGAAATCACGCATCTGGTGGACACACCTTCCTAGTGGAAAATGAGCCCCTGGTCAAAGGAGGAATCAGTGCTTATATATGCTACACTGGAGGTGACTAAATTCCCGACAGAGCGTGGCAGTGTGGGTACTCAGGAAGCGAGTCCTGAGAGTCTGAAATTTGTTTTTACTGGGCAATGTTTTTACTTGAGGAAGAATGCAGGGTCTGGGGTCAGCGTTCAGAGGGTCCAGGGTCAGCGTTCAGTGCTTATCTCTTTCCCTTTAGGGCCCCATTGTACTGCCACCAGGAAGGGCTTTATGTGGGGAAGGATCAATGCTCAGCTTGCTCCCAGAGACTGCCCTTCTAGGCTTGTGGATGTCTCCTTCCCAGGGATGGTCTTCATCACTGGGAAAGGATGTATTGGGAAGGATCAATGTCATCCACGTTGGGACTTCTTCCTCCCTCCCTCTTCCCGGGACGACACTAGTTTGGGGTTTGTCATTTTCCATATCTTACAGGTACCAATAAAACTTTGTTTATGGACAGAAAATTGCATTTCATGTAATTTTCACGTCATGAAATATTATTCTACTTTTGGTTCTTTTTACAACCGCTTAAATAGAGTAAAACCATCCTTGACTTATGGACCCTACACAGCGGGTGGTGGTCCAGATTTGGGCCCTGGGCCACAGTTTGGCCCTGCTGAGCTGGGCACCCCTTGCTATGTGGAAGACGGCTCTGGGGACGTCTTCTATATGCCACAGGCTATGAGGTACCTGGACCAACTTGCTTTTCTCCTGGGACTCTGAAATTCCAGCGTATTCCAGGCTGGTGCTGATGTTCGCAGTCTGTGGTCCTGGGCACCCCAGAGCACGTCAAAACGAGGCCTCAGTCTTCAGTTCCAGCTGTAAATCTGCTGCTCGGCAGCTCAGCAGGTCTCCTCCGGTGGTCCACTCACCTCTGCCCCCTTTTCCCCCCCACAGTTGAGAGTGAGCCAGGGCAGCAGAGGGCTGCCTTCCAGCCGCCAGACGCTGGCGTAAAATGAGCTGAGAACTGGCAGCACAGCTCCCCAGAGCCGTGCTTTCGGTGAGACTGTGGGCAGAGGGCACTGGGGTCCTCTACAGCTGCCTCCTGGAACCCAGAGGATCTGGAGTTTGGGAAACGCCGAAGGAAGTGCTTCACAGTGGAAGGAGGACAGATCTGGTCAAGGTACAGACCCAGCTTTCAAGCTACTGGGATTCCTCCCACTGTGAACCCAGGCTAAGCCCCGTCAGCCTGAGCCTCCTTCCTCCATGTCACAGGAGAGCAGCCATGCTGTGACCGCCGGATCTGGGCTGTCCCCGGAAGCCCGCCTGCCGAGGCATGGTCCTGCCCACTGCCCCGTTGGCGTTGGTGGGACCTCCAGGAGGCAGGGCCCAGGGGGGCACCCTTGAGGGGGACGCTGGAACGCCAGGCTCTTCCTGGCTCCCAAGCATGAGCAGTTTCCTGTGCCACATACTCTGCCATGATGTGCTGCCCGCCACGGGCCCACGCCAGGGCCAAGCCGCCATGCACAAGACACCCTTCCTCTTTGGAGCTGATTGATCTCGGGGGTTCGTCAGGGTTGGAGAGCCGACTCACAGATACCCACTGAGATGCCAGGCATCCGAGGCAGGGGCCTGACTGACGGCCTTGGCTCAGCCTGATCAGTGTGCCAGGTGTCTTGCCTGAACCCAATACTGGTCCTGAAAACAAGACAGACATGTCTCAGCACATGTGGGGTTTGGTGGAGCCAAGAAGACAATTATTAGCAATATAATATGAAGAAGTCTGCGACAGAAGAAAATATGTAGCTGAGTCCAGAGTCGGAAGCCTCCCTGAGGAGGTGGTGCTCACACCGAGGTCTTGAGACAGCAAAAGAAGAAAGAGGTGATTTCTTCATGGCCCAGGGGCTGAGGGCACGTGCAGGTCCTTTGAATGCTCTCAGCCAGTCTTGCTCCGCGGGTGCTCTCGGAGACAGACCCAGCCGTGCGGTTTGTAAGAGGACAGGGTTGCTGCGGCATTGACCCCAAGGTCAGCCAGTCACAGGCTCCTGGAAGACGACCTCTTCCTTCCTCTGAAGCCCAGCAACTTACACTGTGAGAAGAACATGGCTTTGCTCTCCCGGGCAGGGAGAGGGGTCACGTTTAGCTTGACAGGGATCCGTTTCCCTGGGGCTCCTCAAGGGTTTGCAATTCAGGAATATCGACCTCTGTAAAGTAGAACATTGGCCTTCGGTCAGCAGTAAAGGGATCGCAGAGACAATCTCGGCTCTGCCAGAGATTTTGTTCCATTATCTAAGCACCCGTGCTTCGTGCAAGTGGCCCAGGGCCGCTCCTCAGCTCCTCCAGCCAGAGCCGTGAGATGCTGGGGGAAAGAGCCCGCAAGAAGTGCCGGCTGATGGGGCAGCAGATCACGTGGGGTTTTCTTTTTAGGATTTCTAGCTTATTAACTGTTCTAACTTTCCTGGCCACCTCAACTAGAAACATCCAGAATGTAGAATAATTAATGACAAAAATAATAAAATAGTTAATGTTAATATGCATCGTTCACTCTTGCCTCACCTCCGCCCTAAAAAGAAGTGCTAGGTGCCTTCCTAGTCCCTCAGTCAAGCTTCCTCGTCTCGGGCTAGCTTAGTGTCCTGTGGCTTCTGAACACTGTGGTCACGTCCACATGGATCCCTGGGCCTCCGGGTCACACGGGCTCTCCACCACCCCGCTGCTCACCAGGACCTTACGAGGCGTTGATGCTGAAGGATGAGAAACCCATTTACATGGGATAGAGAAACATTTCTCTAAAGAATGCTGGGCAGGCCCAGGGCTGTGGCTCGGGGGGTGGGGAGGCGCTTGCCTAACGCACACAAGAGAAAAGCAACAAATCAGCTGGGAAGCTCAGTGGCTTGCCCTGGGCTCATCCCGGCACCGTGGAATAAAGCACATTCAGGGGAAGGAGAGTAAAACTAAGGAGACACTCCAAGACGGCCCGGGGGACTGGGATTCCCTTACATGTCCAGTCCCCATTGGTCAACTCTGAAGACCCTCAGTAGAGAGAAGACTCAAAAATATACACAAAATGGATAAATCGAAGAGGAGCATACGTCAGGCTATCTGTTTTACAGATGCCAAAAGATGTATGACCCCTTTTTTTCTTTCTATGGTCCTGGGGCTCAAACCCAGGGGAGCTCTGCACCGAGCTAGACCCCCAGCCCTGTCCACCTTGACTTGGAGACAGGGTCTCGCTCCCTCCGCAGGCTGGCTGAGCGTGGCAGTCCTCAGCTCCGGCCTCTGGAACTGCAGGCCTGAGCCACTGCTGGTTAAGAGCCCCTCTTTCCCCACAGAACAGGCAGCCTGCGGAGCAGCAGGAAGACTCAGCGGGAGGACTCAGCGTGATCACTCAGCGTGACCAAGACTCCGCAGCGGTGAGCAGAGAGTGCTGAGGACCACGTGGCTGGCAGGGCGAGCAAGGCCTGGGTGACAGCCCCCGGCAGCCGCCCTGCCTCTGGAGGTGCGGCGGATCTGGGCCGACCCCCACGACGTCTGGGCCGCGGCTCTCTCTGCGGCAGGATGTGAACGTGGCTGAGCTCGAGCAGGGCAGTGGGCCACTCGTCTCAGCGGGGCTAAGCGCATCTCGTGGGAAATTTCTTGTAAGGAAAGATGACCTCTGAAGCCACATCGGCATGACCTGTGAGATGTTATCTCACCCCAGTCGAAATGGCTGTTATCAAAAGACAAAAAAAAGAAACAATGCAGGCGAGCAGGGGGAGGAGAAGAAACCCTCGAGGCGGTGGCTGCTGGCGTAAATGAGTGCAGCACCGTGGAGAACCCTGTGGGGGTTCATGAAGAGCTAAAAATAGAACCCGGGTGACCTGGCTGCCCACTTCTGGGTCCCTATCCAAAGGAAAATGGCATCAGTATACCAGAGAGATACCTGCACCCCGTATTTATACAAGCGCGGAGGCCACCTGGCTGTCCATCAGTGATAAAGAAAATGTGTGCATGCACCACGGGATGTTAGTCGGCCATAAGGGAGTGATATCCTGTCATCTGGCACAGAATAGGTGGAAATGGAGAACATGGTGTTAAAAAAGAAAGTCAGATGAAGAAAGACAAACACCACGTGTCCCTGGTTCATATGTGAATGCTGAAAATGCTGATCCAAGTCATAATGACCCAGACCTCCCAGATACGAACCATTACTATAAAACTTTTAATGTTAAGGAAGTGCTAACCACTTTGATTTCATCATTACACACCATATACACACATTGGATTATAATCCCATACCCCACAAATATGTAAGATTAAAATAATGATCTTATGAGTATAATAAATGTATTTCTTCATTTGGTTTTCAGTCAAGTATGGTGATAAGAGAGTTGATGGAAGCGATGGTTAAAGTTAGAGCGAAATTAATATCTAAGAATGTACGCTGATCCCAATTATTACAGTTGATCAAGAATTTAAAATATTTAGAATGAATGTGAAACGTATGAAAGTAAAAATATTGCGAATATTTCCCTCACATCATGAACTCAAATATTCAACAGATGGATTAATGCAATAAGTATATGAGATTAAAATTAAGAAATTGGAAAGAATAGAAATGAATATGTTTTGGACTTAATGGTTAGGATATCTTAAGCTATATCAAAATCAGCAAAGAAAAAAATAAAAATGTAACTACATAAGGAGTAAAAAATTCTTTAGCATTTAATAGCAACATTTGGAAATTTAAAACAAATATCAAAAGGAAAAAATTTGTAGCCAACATAACCATCAGTATGTAAGCATTTTGCATAATCAAAAAATATGATAGAGCCCCCCAAATAACGTGATAAGGGGTATAGGGAAATACTAGTGAATTGTAAATTTGGGGGAAAAGCTCAGTTATATAGAATTTTCATTTTCCTTTTACTTTAGTTTAGTTTTCAGGGCTGCATGGAACCCAGGGCCTCCCCATGCTGGGCAAGTGCTCTACCACCAGACCACACCCCCGCCCCCAGTGCAGTTCCATTTTAGAATTTAGACTGAGCAGCAGTCTAGTGTGAGGAGTGAGGAGTTTGGGGCAGGTGAAGATCCCCTCCCACAAGAGTTCCT
The DNA here is from genome assembly GCF_902686445.1 of Sciurus carolinensis. Taxonomy (NCBI): domain Eukaryota; kingdom Metazoa; phylum Chordata; class Mammalia; order Rodentia; family Sciuridae; genus Sciurus; species Sciurus carolinensis. Next base: position 2,055,429 of record NC_062227.1, read on the forward strand.
TCATGTCTCCTGCAGTAGCTCTGGAGATGAAAACCTTGACATGATCTCAAAATACCTCATTAACACACACCGGGGTCTGCATGTGGCACAGGAGCCGTGCACTGGGGCTGTTTCCAGTGTGGCGTTATCGTGAATAAAGCTGCTATGAACATTCAAGGGTCTGTGTCTGCACAAGTTCTCATTTACCTGCCCTAAATATTCAAGAGCACAACTGCTGGCTCATCCCTTGGTCTCATGTTTGTTTGTTCTATCTGGTAAACCATTTTCTGGTGTCACTGTCCCATTTTATGATTGCAAGAATGACTTCGATGCCTGTGTGCGTTACTGTGTGCGTTACTTGCACCGATGCTTGGGTAGGACGTACACAGCTCTGCATCTTCACCGGCAGTTGTTGCTGGCACTGTTAGTGATTCCGGCAAGTGGAGTGGCAGTATTCCACTGTGATTTAAAATTGCACTTCTCTGCTGGCTAAAGATGTTAAGCATCTTGCATTTGCTTCTTTGCCATCTGTATATCCTCTTTGGTAAGATTTCTATTAAGTCTGTACACTTTCTTATGGAGTCATTTCTTCACAGGTGAGTTTTGAGAATTTGTATGTGGTCTGTCTAGATACTAGGACTCTTATAAAAATGCAGTTTTCTGATATTTTCCTCAAGCATACATCTTGTATTTTCACCCTGACTGGGTTCTTTGCATGGTAGAAGTCTAAAAATTTTAATGAAATTTTTCCTTCTCTATATTGCAGTTTCAAAGTTAACTCTAACATCTCTTTGTCTATCCCCAAATACCAAGGATTTTCTCCTACATTTTTCCTAAAAGTTTGTAGTTCCAAATTTCACATTGTAATGTGTGATAGTAAGTTAATTCTTGCATAAACTGTGTGTGTGCTGGGTCCGAATTCATTATTTTGTTCCACACCAGTGGTTGAAAAGCTATTCCTCCTCCATTGAATTGCTTCTGCACCTTCACCAGAACTCTGCTGAGCATATCTGAGCGACTCCACCTCTCAGTTCCATTAGTCTATGTGACTGTTCTACCACTAACTCCATAGTCTTGATTAGTGAGAGTACATGATAGGTCTTGAAATCAGGCAGATGGCTCCTCTCACTTTACTCTTTTTCAAAATCATTTTAGTAATTCAAGTTCCTTTTCATTTTCATATAAATTTTAGAATAATCCCATCTATATCTATTAAACTTTTTCCTGTAATTTGAAGGGAATTGCTTTAAAATTAGATCAATTTGTGGAGAATTGACATTTTTAGTATGTTGTCTTATAATCCATGAACATAGTATTTCCTTCTATTTAACTTGTATCCTGAAATCTTGCTGAACTTACTTATAAATTATAGAAGCTTTTGTAAACATATTAGAATTTTTAATGTAACTCGTCAGAAAGTTTTATTTTCTTTTTTCTCAAATCCATATGCTTTGAGTGTGTGTGTGTGTATGTGTGTTTCTGGCCTCATTGTACTGGCTAGAACTTATAGTTGTATCTTTAATAAGAATGATGAGAATGGACATTCTTGTCTTGTGCCTAACTAATCTTAGGAGAAAGAATTTAGTCTTCTACAACTAAGTGTAATGCTAGTTGTAGGATTGTGTCAATTCATTTTATCAAGAAGAGGAAGTTCTTACATTTCTATGTTTATAGAACTTTTAAAATCATGAATGGTATTCAATTTTGTCAAATGCTTAACAGCATCAATTAATAAGATTATGTAACCCTTCTTCTTTAGTCTTTCAACATAGTATTTTGCATTAACTTTTAAATATAGAGAGTTTTGCATCCCTGGAAAAAACACACTTGTCCTTGCTGTATGTATACATTTCCTGTATTGCTCCTAGAACAATAAGATTAAATCAAGCACAAGAGAAAAGAATGCAATTGAGAGATGAGGTGATTGGAGATGCTCGAGGCCACCCCTGGCATAGCACAGCACACTGCCTGCAATCGAGAAATGAGGTGATTGGAGATGCTCGAGGCCCCCACTGGCACAGCACAGCACACTGCCTTAGAGTAGACTTTATATAAGTAGAAAGTGTACACTCTCACATAATGATTGAAAGTACAGTGTAGTACCTACCTAAACCAGTAACTGTCATTTATCATCATTATCGAATATTATGTCCTATCTATAATTGTGTGTGCTCTGCTTTTATATGATTGACAATGCAGTCTGTTTACACCAATATCAAAATACATGAAAAATGTATCGTGCCATGATGTCATTATGGTTATGATGTCACTAGAGGACAGGAATTTTTCAGTTTCAGCAAAATTTTATGACCACCTTTGAACATACAGTTCAGTGCTGACCAAAATGCCATTATGTGGTGCATGATTATATATGGGACTAATCATGAGAGATGTCAGACTGAAGGTTTCCTTTCTGTACTTTCTAATTTTAAAATTAATATAATATCAGCTTTGATATTTTCTGATGTTTTATATTTTCAAATATTTTCTGTGTCTAGTTTTAACATCAATATTATGTTAGCTTTCTATTATGATCTTGGAAGTGTCCTCTCTCAGTTTCTGAAAGATTTGTAGAATTTATGTTGATTCTTTCTTAAACATTTTTTGTAGAATTCTCCAGTGAAGTTATCTGGATCTGGATACCACTTTGGAGGAGTTTAAACATAAATTCAATTTCCTTAATAGTTATAGAGCTTTAAAATACATGTTTTCATATTGGCTCACTTATGATAGTTTGGAGTTGGTTCTAGAATTGATCCATTAAGGTATCTCCTGTGTGTGAGTGTGTGTGAGTGTGTGTGTGTGTGTGTGTGTGTGTGTGTGTGTGTGTATGTGTCTATTTGTAGAATCGTCCTTATCATTCCTTTGATGTTGATAGGGTCTGTAGTGGTGGTTCTGTTTTCATTGTTGATATTGTAACTTGTATTTGTCTCTTTTATCCTTTGGCAATCTTATGAAAATTTGTCAATTTCATTGATCTTTTGAAAAATCCAGTTTCTTGTTTCACTAATTTTCTCTATTTTCCTGTTTTTAATTTCATAGATCTCTTCACGACTTTATTTTTTCTCTTTGCGCTGGACTGTTTTACACTTCTTTTTCCCAGTTCTGAGCCTAGCATATTGCCTGGAAACTCATTTTATTCAAATGTAAACTTTAGTGCTACACACTTCTCTCTCAGCATTGCCTCAGCTGTGCCGCACAAATTTTAATGTGTTCTCATTTTCATGAACTCAGTGTTATTTTAGTTGCCCTTGAGACTTTCTTTTTGATGTGAGGATTACTTAGAAGTGTGTTGTTTATGTTTAAGTGTTTGAGGATTTTGCTACTACCTTTCTTTTATTGGTTTCTCATTTGATTTCACTGTGATCCTAAAACACATTCCTTATCGTTTCGATTATTTTAAGTTTGTTGATGTTTGCTTATGGTTCACTATACAGTTACATTGGCATATGTTCCTGGATATTTATAAATATCCAGAGTGTCTTAGTCAGCTTTTTCACTGCTGGGACTAAAGGACCCAACCAGCACAATTACAGAGGAGGAAAAGTTTATTTGAGGTCTCACGGTTTCAGAAGTCTTGGTCCATAGAAAGCTAGCTCCATTTCTTGGGGTTTGAGGTGAGGCTTCACATCACGGTGGAAGAGTATGGCGGAGGGAATCAGGTCACATTGTGATCAGAAAGCAGAGAGTCTCCACTCTCCAGATACAAAATATATACCCCAAAGCCATGCCTCAATTCTCACCTCCTCCAGCCTCACCTCTCACTGCAGGGGATTAAATCACTGATTGACTAAGACTCTCACAACTGGATCGATCGTTTTTCCTCTGAACCTTCTTGCATTGTTTCACACATGAGCTTTTGGGGACACCTCACGTCCACACCATAACACAGAGCCTTGTAATGTTATTGAGATTTGGAGGCATAGTGTTCTATAAATATTAATCAGGCCTGTTACTTGGTGGAACTTTGAGATCTTCTACATTCTCGCTTGTTTTCTCTTTAATTAAATGACTAAACCAGTTATTGAGAAAGGGGAGCTAAAGTACACAGATATACATGTGTATGTATCTGGCTTTCTTTCAGTTCAGTGTGGAGTACACAGGTCTTACCCTAAGACTACTTTTTCTGACAATGATATAGTCCTGTCTGCTTTCTTTTGAATAATGTTTTTTTTTGGTGTGATTTTTTATCCTTCAATTTCACCAGATCTATACTACTATGTTTGAAGCACATTGCTTATAGTCAGCATATGATTGGTCTTTATTTTCTTTTTATTTTTGATTGATACACAATAACTACATATATTTTGAGGTGCAATGTCATGTTTCCATACATGTATGCATCATAGAGTGATCAGATTCGGATACTTGTCATATCCATCACTGTAAGTATGTATCATTTCTCCATGATGTGTAGTTAAGAATCCTCTCTTTTTGGTTATTTTGAAATATACAATGCATTATTATTGGCTAGTTACCCTATCACACCGTCTTTGGTTTCTGTCTTTTAATTGGTGTATGTAAACTACTTACATTAAGCATATTTATTAATGATGTTAGGATTTAAGTTTGTCATTTTTTGTCTTCCATTTCTCTTGTCTTTTTTTGTCTTCCATTTCTCTATTCTTTTTTTCTCTTCCTTCCTGTGGATCACTTGAATGCTTATTTAGACCTTCATCCTGATTTGCCTAAGCGGTCTTGATGGTGTCTTTTTGTGTAGCTTTCTAGTGATTGCTTTGGTGTTACATTACATATACATAGAAGCACCACAGTCTGTGGGTACCCACAAGGTACCAGTTCAAGTGAAGGGTGGACGGTGGACCTCCTCATTGTCTTAAATATCTCCTCCACACACACTTAAGTCCACGTTGGAAGTGCTGGAAGTTGTGCTCTAACTATCCAACACAATTTAGAAAATTCAAAAGCAGAAGGACTGCATGGTGTTTACCCACAGTCTTCTCTTTCCCTGTTCTTCCTCCCGGATGTTAACAGTTTCCTTCCATGTCCTTCCTTTTACTTTTGTGGAGCTTGCTCAGCTGTTCTTCCAGGGCGGAATGGCGGGTGACAGATTCCCTTAGTTCTCCTTCGTGAGAACCGCTCCCAGTGCACCTGGATTTCATTCCTGAAGGATGGTCTCACAGGCAGGAATCTGAATGGCGCTGCCCGCCGTTCTCAGCCTCCCCAGCACCCCACTGCCACCTGGATCATTGTCCCCCCGTACGAAGGTGTCTTCCCTTCTCTGTACTCAAGATGGGTTTTTGTCTTTAGTTTTTATATGGTCCACTGTGCTGCATCTCCACTTGGGTTTCCTTGGATGTGCCCTGTTTGAGATTCCCCAAGCTATCTGAATCTGTAGGTGTATGTGTGTTTTCATATTTTTCATATTTGGGAATTTTTCAGAAATTATTTATTTGGCTACCTTTTTTCCTTTTCTTCTAGAACTATAGTGGCATGAGTATTCTTTTTTTGCTTTAGTCCTACAAGTCCCTGAGACTTTTTCCTTTTCCCAATCTACTTTTCTCTCTGTTCATGTTAGGTAATTCTATGGCTCTTTCTCCAAATTTAGCAATTCTTCCTTCCATCATATTTATTCTGTTATTGATTCCATCAACTCAGCTTTTTAAATGTTATTATATTTCTTGCATTCTAAATTCTCCATTGGGTTCTTCTTTACATCATCTAGTTCTTTGCTGAAACTTTCTCTTTTTCTCATTTGTTTCAAGCATCTGATTATAGTCATTCATTGAAACATTTTGATGACGGCTGCTTTAAAACCTTTATCAGACAATTCTGACATCTCCGTCATCTCCATCTTAGCATCTATGGATTACATTTTTAATTGAGTTGATATTTCCTGGTCCTCGTATGACAGAGGTTTCTTCCAGAACCTGGACACCTCGGGTAGACACTCTGAGGCTCTGGAACCTGGGCCTTCCTGGCTTCCGCTCTCACTGGTTGGTGGGAAGTGCCGCCTCACTACCACAGACGAGGGTGGAGGCTGGGCTTCCCGATCAGACTCTGTAGAAACCCACGGAGGAGACAGGATCTTCGGAATTGGTGAAGAGAAGCTGGGGGGCGGGGAGGCTCCCTAGACCTCTGCCCAAATCAGGAGAGCCTCGTTACTGCTGCCGGCAGCACAGTGCCTCACGCTGCTGGACAGGAGAGTGAAGACGCCCGAGTCCCCACGAGCTTCCCCAGCACCACCCTAGTTACTGCTGGGTGGGGAGGAGCTGCAGTCCCTGAGTTAGTGGCCCGACTTCGAACGCGTCAGCTTTCCAAGCTGCAGAGCTCTCGTTAGAAACGGCACCTCGGGCTCTGAACTGTGGTCTTTGCCAGGCAGTGCAGTCCTCCCTCTGGAAGCTCTGCAGCAAGGGCAGCTCCCCGTCAGCCCTGCGGTCACCCGGGGGCCCACCACTCCGCTGTGGTGTGCTGTGCAGCTGAGCGAGGCTGTTCTGCAGGCTGGTGCATCGATGCAGCTCCGTCTTGTGGTGCTCCAGCCTGTGGTGGGCTTGCTGGGCTGCAACCCCAGGTCAGTCGAGGCGCAGCTACGGAATCCCACGGACGCCAGAGGGGAGTCCTCATGGCTGCCTCGCTGGGCGGAAGTCCAAGCTCTCCACTCTGCCTCCTCGGACCCCACCCAGTGCAGGCATGGAGCCTCCGCACTACAGCCCGGCAGGAGTGGGAGTCTCGGCTCCCATTCACCCTGTGCTACTGGAAATGGAGCCGGGTTGTTTCTGCGGTGCTCCATTGCAGAACAGCACTGGGCTAGAAGCTGTTGCAGTAGGCTGCCCCTTTCTCCAGCCTTCAACTGGAAGAAGAAGACTGTTGCTGGGGCTCTTACTATCTGTGCTCATTGGTGTGTCCAGGTTTCTGACCTCCTCGGCTCTGAGCCCAGAAGACCCGAAGCAACGGGAGCCCTAGGGAACGCCACCGTGCTGCTGCGTGGGGCCCGCACCTGGCCAGCCTGCTTTCTACTCCCCATCTTCCAGAGTCTCATCAAGTGTGCTTCACATATAACATTCAGGGCTTTTAGTTGTACTTAGTGGGACAAAAAAAAAAAAAAAAAAAAACTATCTGCTCTGTCTTCCCAGAAGTAGAAGTCCCAACAATTAACTATTTAGGAAATTTGTCTGCCATTTATTTTTCTGAAATATTTAAGGAGCTTTTAGATTTGCCAATTCCTCTAATTGAAGCAAATGCTTCAGCAAGATCATCAGTAAAGAAAACAAAGCACCCGTCCAGCATGAGCCCATTGGCCGGGAGGAAGGAGACCGAGAGGGGGAGCAGCCAAGAGGACCCATTTCTGGAGGAGCCAGGTGACGTGGAGGTGATGGCCACGGGGAGGGATCTCTCAGCCATCTCAGCCAATCCAGGTGGAAAACAGGGCTCTGAGGTAGAGGGTGGACATAGGGCCAGCAGCTGGGGTGTGGAGGGCTCAGACACAGGGGTCAGGCATGGACACCAGTCCTGGCAAAGTGCACTGTTGGTGACTGTGTGTGGAGGTCAGTGAGCGTGCGGTGATGGAGGAGAGGAAGCGAAGGGAGGGAGGAAGGGGAGCTTTTGCTCTCCCCATCTGCAGGCCCAAAACCAATCCTAGAGGAGGCTGTGCCTCAGCCAGTCAGGTGCACCAAGGGAGGGGACCAGGACGGGGCGTCGCAAGCTCTGGTCCGTGTTTTCTGCACGCAAGTCTTCCATGTGCCTCACTGGTGATCCGTCGCTCTGCTAGGGTCCATGTTGAGGGGTCTTCCTCCACCTGTGGGAAATCTCTGCTAGCTATGCCCTAAAGCACCCGTTGAACAGAACAGGACAGAGCCTGATTCACCGTCAGAGGGTAGAAGGACTCCAGGCCAGGAGGACGCGCCGCGTCAGGAGCTCGGCACCAGCAGTGACGGGCAAGCTGGGGTGTCCGCACAGGTGACGTGGGCTCCCAGGAGCACAGGGCATATTTTATCATGAGCTGGAAGAGCTCAGACACTGCAGAGGCGAAACGGTAAGCAAAGGGTCCGCCACTTACCCTGATCACATCAGTGCATGGCAAACGTGAAGAATCACATCACGTGCTACAGGAATGCTCGGGTATTACGTTAACCAAAAGTCACAACTCAAAAGAAATCCTGCGCCAAGAAGAAAGAGCAGCGTTGGTGAAGCCGGCAGAGAAAGCGCCCGCTGAGGGCCCATCCTGACAGTGAGGGGTGCCCGTGCCCAGGCGACAGGAATCTATCGCAGGGCCGAGACGTGGGGCCGGCCCATGGGACTCAGCCTCTTGCTAGGCGGAGTGAGCTTCCCTGAGCAGCTCCTGGTTGTAATGCAGCGCTGGTGAAGATCCGCCTACGCGTAGAAAGGGAGGCGGGGGGGAGATAGCTCAGTCGATAGAGTGCTTGCCTTGCAAGCACAAGGCCCTGGGTGGCAGATCCCGTATCTGCCCTGCTTCCAGTTCTTATGGGAAGGTAATAAACTGGAATTGATTACCTGGTGAACTGGTGAACTGGGTGCGAGTCAGTCCTCCAGCTCAAACACTTCTGAGAACACCGAAAATTACATTCTGAGCCCGTAAAGCCCAGGACCAGGGCAGGCTCGGCCCACCTCCTGCAGAGCTGGGGGCCCTGCTGGGTGGACAGCGAGCACCCACCTCCCTCCAGGCCAGACCCCAGGGGCTGACCCTTTCCTCTGATGCCCCAGTCATCTAAGATAGGCACCCAGATTGCCCGGTGGCAAGTTGGCCCGCTGTCTGCAGCTGGGTCTTAGTGCCCATCCAGGTCAGCAGCTTCAGTTCCAGGTGCTGGCCCCAGACAGTCTGCCTTGACACACCAAGTGACCCGGCTTGGCCATGTCTCAAGACACAGCACTGGCCAGGAAGCAGGCAACACAATTCCAAAAGGATGGATACTTTTAACTACCTCTACAACTTCTCCAAACACTACAAATCGTTATTATTGCAGACTCTGGGTCTGTGGCCCACTCAGAAAAACTTGAAAGCATTCAATACTGTCTTGATATTTAAGTGCATAATGGAACTGCATAGGCGAGGAATGTTCACTCTGTCGATATAATTGTAAATGTGGCCCAGGAAGCACGTAGAATCAGCACAAATCATGACCTGCCAGTAAGTCTTGTCAACGCATCCAGACACAGCTCAAGGCAAAAGTCAGCTAATGCTGTTCCACCCATGAGTTCAAGCTCTCAATAGGGAACTGTTTTCAGAGACACGGGAGACTGAGAAGATAACATTTTGTGACTGGAAACCAAATCACATCCAAAAATGAGTGTATCCAGGTGCCGTGGCACAAGCCTATAATTCCAGTGGCTCAGGAGGTTGAGGCAGGAGGATCACACATTGAAGGCCAGCCCCAGCCACTTAAGGAGGCCCTAAGCAACTTAGCAAGACCCTGACTCAAAATAATATATAACAAGGGCTGGTGGTGTGACTGATGCGTGAGAGCCCCGCCTCTGGCCTCCACAGGGCCTCACTGTCTCTGCCACGTAGAAGGAGACCATCCGCTAGGCCTCCCCACCCACCCGGCACCTGGACTCCGCCCACTCCCAGGCCGGCTCTCCAACCCCAGCGGGCAACAGTGCTTCCACACAGCTCAGTGGTTTAGCAGAAGACACGCCCGGGCTCTGAGGCGCCATTGCGTTTGCACGCGGGCAGACAGGATGCCATGCTGACCTGCAGGACGCTCCCCTTGCAGTGGACAGATTTCAAGTCCCGGCCAGCCGTCGTCAGAACATGGGAGCCGCTCCCAGTACTTCTGTTCTCCCTCCTACACCCGTACACATCATTCACTCAAATGATCACTTCCCTGTCAGATTTCAAATTCTGGGAAGCTCCGTAAGGAAATTCACGTCCTAGAAAGTTTGGGAATGCTGCATATTGCATCTGAAGCTTACGGACTCAGGAAACGTGGCCCACTGAGAATTTTATTAAAGATTCTAGGCAGTCTGGTTGTAAAGAAACGCCAGGATACTGTCTAACCCACATTCACATTCACCCCTGTGTTTGTGTGTGTACGAACGTGAAATCTCTCTTTCCACAATCTTCGCCGGGGTCTGATTTACATATAAGTGTATTCATAAAATATGAATGCTACCGTTTAATTAGTTTGACAAGTGTACACACTCATGAAACCACCACCATCATTAGAAATGTTGAACATTTCCATCTCTCCAGAAAGCTCCGCCATCTTTCCTGCCGTGAGCCAATAATCACAGTCTAGTAATGAGAAGACCATCCCATGAAGCAAGCTGAACTGACAAGAGCAACTCAGAGGAAGAATCTATGTTCAGGTCCCACAGTATCAGAGCCGCTCTGGACCCTGTGGGCCTGAGTTGAGGCAGAACATCATGGCAGAGGGGCCTAGCACAAAACTGTATAGACTGTATTGAATTCTTCTTCATACCAAAAACTCAACGTTAAAAATAAAAAAATCAGCTTTAGTGAAGAAAGTTTTTGATAAAGGAATTAAATCTTTTAATTTTATTAAATCTCAACCCTTGAGTGCATGTCTTTTTAATATTCTGTTTGGCAAATAAAAAGTTCTCATAGATCACTGTGCTGTATTCAGAAAATAAGAGCTGTCTTGAGAAAAAAAAACAATTGCACAGTTATCTGAGTTGTGCACTGACCCAACTTCTAATTTCATGGAGTAGCCATTTTGATAATACCTGAGAGAAGGACTGACAGGTCAGCCATGATTTTTCAGAGGGTAAAAAAGAAGACATTTTCTTGAAAATGAACAGAGTAAGCATATGACTTTAAGAAAAGCAGCTGAAAATATGTGTTTCCAATAGAAAAAAATACAACTTTCAAGGAAAAATTAGAAAACATATTTGTCATGGTGAACTTGACATCCAACCATTACAAACAGTTTTTTGATGAGTCCGGTGACAATGGATGTGTGGGGGTTTTGTCATCATTTGGAAGATCTGCACAGTTCCGCGAACCCATGTGTGATGATGTGAAATCGATTGTTCAAGGCCAAAGAGCCACTCAAAGTGCAAGATTGATCAATGGATCGATGTGATTGAACTTGGAAAGTTCACTGGCATGGTTTCAGTTCTTCCTTTGCAAGTGATCTCCAGGAACTGCCCTTCTCCGACTTCCTGCCTGGGGGGCCAGGTTTCCCTCAACACGTCAACCAGAGCAGCAGAGTAAGGTCGCATCTAGAAGTCATCTTCCATCACTAATGAGACGGAAAGAGCCCAGCTGATCAGGAGGCTGAGGCAGGAGGATGGCAGGTTCAAGGCCAGCCTCAGCAAGTGAGGAAGATCCTGTCTCAAAATAAAAAATAAAAAGGACTGGGATGTGGCTCAGGGGTCGAGCATCCCTGGTTTCTGGAGAAAAGAAAAAGAAAAAGAGAGCCAAGACAGTAAGGAGACTTAGACGATGCGAGCCAAGGCCTCTTCTCTCCCTAGTCTTTTCCTGCTTGGGGGAATATTTTTCATTAAAAATATTTTGTTAGTTTTAAATGAATTTACATAGATTATATATGGTAGAGGTTTTTAAATGTCTAGTATGATAAATTGATATGAAGCGCTTAGAGTCCTCAAAATTTTTTAAGTGTGTAAACAGGTCCTAAAACTTAATGTGTCCCAAACCCGCCCTTAGAGGCAAGGCCTGCGACCGAGGCGCCCTGGGTTAAACCCAGACGGGAGGCAGCGGGGGAAGCCATCCAGGAGACCACGGGCCACCGACAGTCACATCTCTGGAGAGACGTTTGCCAGAGGAGCTGGGAATGCATTTTCTCCGGGAGGGTCGAGCAACTGCAAGGACCGGACCCTAGGAACGCTTCTGCACCTCCAGAAGGCAAAGCGGCTGCACCCCACCCCAGGCAGGCGGCAGGGGTGGGCGCAGAGGGAAGAGGCCCCTCCACCGCCAGATCCCGCTGCCAGCCACTGCCCCTCCGGCGGCTCCACGCCAGTTCCCATCCTGGGCAACCGCACTGAACCCACCCTGAAGGAGCAGGCAGCACCCTCAGCCCGCTCACCACCGCCGCACCCCAGGGCAGGTGCTCACCAGCAGGAGCAGCTCGGCCTTCTCCCAGCGACCAGGAAGCACAGGCCTGCACCGCCTGGGCTGAGAGAGAGCAACAGAAGAGACGCAGAGACAGGGAAGAGATTCATCAAAAGGCACCTTGTGGGTCAGAAGCCGGCCTGCTGTTTGGACGGGTTACTTTCCTGGCTGGTTTTCCTCCTGGCGAGCAGGTGTTCTCCTGCTCTCCTGGTCCAGGTAGGGTTCAGGCATGAGTGGATTCAAGACCTGGCCCGGCCCTGATCTTGATCCACCGCGCTCAGGACTCAGGGATGACGCTCACAGCCGCGTGGAAGACCACCAGGCTGGGAAGAGAAGGGATCTCCCCAAGAAGCCAGGCGGACTGGCAGCCCAGCAGAGGCTGTGCTGAGCGCCCCGAGGCCCTGGGCCCATCCCAGCACCAGAGACAAATCAGACTCAGGGTCCTCCAGGGTGGGTGTCCCCCCAGATACCAGTGGACTGTTGGGAAGAAATATGGATTTCTCTGGTCATGCAAGTTTTGGATATTCTAATTTGCAAAGAAAACAACTTTCTTACTAAATATTTCTTTGGGATTTAACATGCTAATGAGTTTTGGAAATCTCCAAGATGGTAAATTAAAACAAAGTTACCCCCAAAGCGTATTGAATAGCAGGATTTTTTTAAAGGCAGTATCATTTATGACTCGATTTGGGGGAATTTTTGGCAAATGCTGCTCTTCAAGATGTCAGTGATCATGAAAAACGGAACTCGGCGACGTAAGTGGGAAGAAGGAAGCTACACAGATGCCGGTTCAAAATGCCGGACGTCTTCTTTCACAGGTGAGTAGTGACTCCAGCAACTCTGTACTTCCCTTCCGAGTTTTTGTTTGCAATATCAGAAATAAGACCTAGAAATTCAGGCTGTGCTGTCCTTCCCAGGAGCTGTGGGCAGCACAGAGCTGGAGCTGGGTGGAGCCGCCCATCCAGACTCGGCCACAAAGGTGGGACCCCAGCCTCAGGCGGAGAGCCAGGCGGGACCCCAGCCTCAGGCAGAGAGCCAGGCAGGGCCTGGTGGGAAGGCATTTCCTTCTCCGGGTCAGGAACAGGTCTTTGTTGCCTACCCTGCCGGTGGGTCTTCATACCCGTCACCAGTTGCTTTGAGAAAACATGTCCTGAGCTCCTGCTTCTAGCTCCACCGAGGAGAAAAGAAAAGCCACAGGGACTACAAGGGGAGGGAGCGCTGGGCCCCTCCTGGGGGGCAGCTCAGGGAGAGCGTAAGGCCTCCCAGCCATGCAAGCAGGGCTCCACAGATCACTGGAACCGCCCAACTGGGACCCTCCTGCTGAGTTAGAATGAAAACAAGCCGAGAAGATGAACAGAGACAGCGGTCGGTGTGTGCACACACAGGAATTAGGGGTGAAAGAACTCCCACTGCTCAGGAGACACTAAGGGCTGGATGGACCCAGAAGTTTCTCTGCCTTCGAGTTCACGACCAGCCGTCTACTCTGTCATTCTTTGAAGTTTTTAAGCGCTGAGCTCAGAATCGCGAACGTTCCTCGGAGCGCTGGCCCGTTCCACTGTCCATGCAGTCCACACCGAGCCACCGCCCCCTGAGCATCCACACGCGCTGGGCAGCATCCGGCTGCTGGAGACCCAGGGGTCAGTGGTGAAGCTATGTCCTCACAGAGTCTGCGGTGAAGAGTGTCTGGAGCCGGTTTACAGCCTGCTCAGAGCTGGGGTGGGGCCCGAGCGAGCTCAGGTGAGCCAGAAGGTGGAGCACTGAGGGGCACTGTAGGGCAGCCAGGCAGAGCTGTCCAGGGCACACCCAGGGTATATGTGTGTGTGTGCACATGCACGTGGGCCCCACAGCTCTGCACACCCACTCCTGTGTCCACGACAGGGAAGGATGGCGCAAGTCCTCATGCAGAGACAAACAAGGCTCATTTGCTGACCTCAAGGTTGTCCTGGGCCCGCCTGGACTAAAACGATACAGGAACAAAAGATAAATGGACACTCGCAGAGTGCTTTGCTGAAGCGCCACCGCCGTCCTTACTGGGAGTCTGATGAGTTCCATTAACCATTTACATCAGCTTTGCTAATTGCAGAGGGCACCTGGGGAATTCTAAGAGGGTGCATGCTTTTAGTGGGTGAATAAAAATTCTGAGTCTGACAGTATGGTTTTGGAATAAGTTTGGGGGACTGGCAAGACACCTGGCAGGCTCTTCAAGAGCCCTAGAGCTCGTGCCCAGGTCCCCAACACAGCTGACCCACCAGGGAGGACCCACCAGGGAACCAGGTCATCCCTCTTGGCACCTGGGAGCTGTGGGGCCCTAGCTGAGTCTGTGCTGTCTCTGTTTATAGAGTTTCTCATTCATTGTCAGAAAGCTTAGGCGGGGTTCTTGCCCCCTTTCAAAGACAACATGGAAGGCCCAGGACCGCTCACCCTCCTTCCTGTCCCACAGATGGACTGAGAGGCCGCATTGCCATGGAGATAGAGCCATGAAACAGATGAAGGGAAGGAACCTCTTGGGGACCGGATGGCTCTGCAGCGCTGACTCCAGCCCCGCTCAGAAGCTGCAGGCGTTGCCTCAATATGGCCACAAGCGCTGCTCCCGTTCCACCTGCTCTTCTGAGCCCTCTTCTGAGTCCTCACGAGGACGTCGCTACACCATCCCTGACCTCGGCCTGTAACTAACGCAGTTCTCAGGGGTGAGATGGCCGAAAGCTGAGATCTCACAGGATTGGTGCTGCAGAAAAATCCCTCACGGTGACGGGCATCACTGAAATCTCCAGGCACAAGCAACAGGGCTCTTGGTGACCACTGAGAGTGGACTGGGGCCTCTGCCCCACGGGGACATCCTCCTGGTGGCCGGGAAGGACGGTGAGCAGGCCAAGTTTCCTCAGAGGGTAGATCCGTGGCTCGCCTTCTGTCTGACCCACGAGTTTATTTTGTTGCCAGCAGAATCCGTGAACAAATCAAATGCTCCTGAGAGTCGCTGCTCCTTGCATTTATTTCATCCTGGCTGTGCAGGCTTCCTCCTCAGAACCGCAGGTGCATGGACAGTCCTGGCCATCTTTTCACCTGTCCACCCTCCAGGAAAGGGAATGGCCGATGAAGACAGACAGACAAGAAACAGGTGTCGCTCAGCGTCCCGATCTGAAACTCCAGAGTCCAAAACCCTGTGAGCGTCAACACGGAAACCCCACCGCCGAGCTCGGGCAACGGACCTAAATGCAGGCACCTAAAAATAGCACATAGAGTCATCTCAGGCTGTGTACAAGGTACACAGGACGCATGATGACCCTCAGGCCTAGACTTGGGTCACGTCGCCAAGCTCACACACGTGTCTATGGGACGTTTGAAACTTCTGGTCCAGCTAAGCCACTCTTCCATATCCAGCCGAAAGAGTGACAGCCGGCACACCCCGGGTTGCGGGCCTGCCCACGCTCATGACGACTCGGCTCACACAGCCCCGGAGCCAGCCCGGGCCATCAGCCGTGGGCGGTAAGGCAACTTGTGCGTAGTGGAGTTCTGCTCAGCCATGAAGGACAAGATGGTGACACGTCCTGGAAGGGGTCCAGAGAGCCTCAAAAGCAGGTAAGCGAATGCAGCGGGAAAGGAGGGCGGGGATCTCTCGAAACTGAAGGAGACCAGTCAGGCAAAGGAAGGGAGGCAGGGGAGGGCGGAAGTGCCTGAATCGTGATCTGTGCTCTACGAAGCGGCCACAGCGAGCCCACCATTCTGCACCAGCGAGTCACAGGAAAGACCCAAACGTTGGAACACGTCTGCCCCCAGACGTTTTGGATGAGGGATGCTCCGTCTGAACCCTGCAGAGCAGCCACGCTCCTGCAAGCCTCCGGGACCCAAGTGCCCACATGAGAAGCCTGCAGGCCCCGGGGAGCCACCACGGAAGGAGGGAGAGCAAAGTAGGAAGTTCACGCCCAAGTCCGACCTCAGCCTGACCCAGGGGCGCGGGGAGAACACACGGAACCTAGGCAGGAACTCTAGGCCTTCCGACCCACGTCAGTGATCCACTCAGCAACTGCAGGAATGGGCACCAACTGCCAGGCAGCTTCCAGAGCACAAGGTCCCGTCACCAAACCAGCTCACAGCAAAGGAGCCCAGGGACCCGCACAGTGACACCCTCCACAGAGGCTGCAGGTCTGAGCCATGGGACCCCCCACAGCAGGGACCAGCACAGGAGCCCTGGGGACCCACACAGTGACACCCTCCACAGAGGCTGCAGGTCTGAGCCATGGACCCCACAGCAGGGACCAGCAAAGGAGCCCCAGGGACTCACAGAGTGACACCCTCCACAGAGGCTGCAGGTCTGAGCCATGGACCCACAGCAGGGACCAGCACAGTGTGGGGACCCTCAGGGTGACATGTGCCTCATTTTATACTGGTATTGGAAGGGTGAGGGATGGAGGTTAGGGCCAGGTTAAGTGAGGTTCCAAGACCCAGCAGGCACCTGGGGGACTGTAATCTGCAACCATTTATGACAAACTAAATCAGGCGGAGAAGACTGGAACCCGCCAAGGCAGAGTGACTGAAGGTCCCCGGGTGGAAGTGCTCGTTACCTTGATCTGATCTCTCCACATCGGCATTCATATCAAATTAGCATGTGTCACCCCAAAGAAATTGAAATACTGTATGTCAACTAAGAATGACAATTTTGAAAGCAATGAAATCTGAGTGCTGGAAAGAGTTTCCGCTGCTGCCGACAGTGCTGTCCGCGGAGCTGCATCGAGCTCCCTGCAGATGTGCACGGCTCCTCTCTGACTTGAGGGCACACCAGGTTCTCCACAAGTCTTCAAGTTCTAAGTGACGATGTTCCCTGTTGTGCTGACAGGTTTCCTCATCTCTCTCCCCACCAGTGTGCAGGGCAGTGCAGGGCAGCGGGAGAGACCGTGGGGCAGCAGGAGAGACCATGGGCAGCGGGAGAGACCATGGGCAGCGGGAGAGACCATGGGGCAGCAGGAGAGACCATGGGCAGTGGGAGAGACCACGGGGCAGGAGGCCCCGTCTCTGGAAGACTGAGCCCCTGGGCATCTGTCCCTTGCCCAGGCTTGGCCCTGGTTCTCCAGCTGCCCATGTGCTCCCCCTGCCTTCCTAGGGAAGCAGCTGTGTTCCCTGGAGGGGCTGGCCGTCCTCTTCAGCCACCTGCCTTAGATGACATGGCCTGGGGGGACCAGGGACAATGAGATGTCATGAAGAGAGGGAAAAAGCAATGCACCTGGCCCGGGGCATCGAGGAGGAGAAATGCCAGCCAGGCTCAGCCGGGCTCAACCCTGGGACTCTGCGGTTCTTCCCACTTTCAGCCACAATGACTCTCTGACACCTGCTTTGGCATAAGGAAGTGCCAGTTAACCAGCTTATAAGGGGATTAGGTTTACTCTGGTTCGCAGTCTCAGAGGGCCCAGTGCATGGTCGATAGCCGGTGGCTCTGGGCCTGTGGCCCCACATGATGGTGGGAGGGCACAGCCCTGCAAAATCAGGCACCTCACGTCTGAGCAGCGAAAGAGGAAGAAGAGGAGACTGGGGTCCCAGTCGCCTGTGAGGGCGTGCCTCCAGTGACCTGCAGACCTCCCACTGGGACCAACCTTCCAAGGCTCCACACCCCCAATGTCACCAAGCTGTGACCAAGCGTCTAACACGTGGGCCTGTGGGGACGCTGGAGACCCAGACGGTCGCAGAGGGAGCCCCTTCCCCTGGCTCCACTGTCCTTAGGGTCGGAGAGCCTTCCTGTGGTCAAATGCAAACCTGCCTCCCTGCGTCTGCTCAGCACCTCCTGCTCCTTCCCCTGGAGCCAGAGCACACACATCTGCTTCCTCTGCGTGGTCAGGGTCCCATGCTGAAGGCCTCCTCTGCTCTCCTGCCCCGAGAGGCCACCCTGATCTCCCTCTTCTATTCCGTGAGTCCAGCTGTGACGCCGTTTTCTGAGTTGGACATCCCGGGGTTCGAGAAGACTCTTCAGATGTGTAGCCAGGGCCTCAAAATCAGCACAATTTCCAGCTCAGTGGACATTGCAGATGTGAAGCCTTCTTTTTTTTTAATTTTCAGAGTTGATAGTTTGAATTATTTACCTACTTAATCTAATCCCCTTAAAACTTAATGTCTGTCCTAGTTTCTCTCCTGCCCTCAGGAGCACTTCTCACACCGGAAATGCACCCTCCTAAAGAACTGTCTGCCAGCCACACACGCCCCCTGGCCCTGGCCCTGCGTTTGTGTAACTGTCTCCAAGTCTCATATCTCAGGCACTCAGTGCTTCAGTAGAAAACTGGCTGGTTTTCAAATTCCTGCCTGAAGAGTTAATCTTGAATAAAAAAGGTTTCCATGCGGCAACCCATCTGCTGTTATTGTGCTGTTGAGGCTTCCCAACGACAGTGCCAGGTGATCATGGGAAAGGGGCAGCTGGTGCACAGAGCTCCCTTCTGCGGAAGATTCTGGATTGCTTAGCTGTGAAACATAAAATGGAGACATGTCCAAACATCACTCATCTCTGCACCGTCAGCCTTCATGTTCATTAGCTTTCTGCTACTGTAACAAATGCCCATGATAAGTGAACTTAGAAGGAGGAAAGGTTTGTTTTGGCTCCTGGTGTCAGAGAGTCCAGTCCTGAGTCTCCTGTGTCTTGGGTCTGTGGCACACAGTGCTTCATGGCAGGAGCACGTGGTGGCAGAGGCCTGCTCACCTTAGGGCAGACGGGAAGAGAAGAGAGAAAGGAGGGTCTGGGGCCCCGTCTCGTCCAAGGGCACGCCCCAGTGGCCTTCCTCCCCGCTCAAGAGCTTTCTCTAGGTGCCACCCCTCCCATAGTGCTGGCTGGGAACCGAGCCTTCATCACGTGGCCTTTGGAGGCATTCCCGAAGACCCAGACCACAGCAGCCTTGCAAATTTTAAAATGACTGCTGCTCACCAGTCGTTCCGATTCTCACACCTCCATGTGACTTCTCTCACTCATCTTCCAAAGGTTGTTTCATAGGGTGACAGATAGGTTCCTAGCCAATTCTGTTCCTTCCAAACTGGAATGAAGTGACTGTCCAGAGTGATTTTCTTACGACCACCATGTTTGATCCTTCAGCTGCTGGAAATGTTGGCAGCAGAGTCCTCCAAGAAGAGCCCCAACTAACAAGAGCCACCTCGCCCAAGCTCATGCTCACTGCTCAGAGGCAGCCCCTTCTAACCACCAGAGGCAGAGGGGACACACACAGGCCTAGGCCCCTTGTGCAAGACTGGGCCGGTCTGCCCGGGGCCCAGCACTCCTCAGTCCTGCGGCGTCTACTGCGGCAATCACCTGGAGTCAGGCTTAGCCCAGCCCAGTCTGCTGTCCTTCCCTCTGGCACCTGGTGCACCTGAGCCTCCCACTCGACCACCTGCCTGTCTACAGGTGAGTCTCAGTCTGCTTCCTGTGTCGTCCAGACAAGACGGAACGCTATCTAAAGTTGAAAGCAACTCGATTTGCCAAGTACATGCTGGATATAATTGGACATCTACAGTTCCATGTCCTATCCATACATATGTGCACGTACATGCAGTATCTAAAGCTGAGTAACTACTGCTTCAAGTAGCTTCAAAATACATGCTAAAAGTTTGTAAAGCTTGGAGAAATTTATTATTTATCATGAACATTTATGAAAATTGACCTAATTGCTAATTGTTCCTCTTTTTCACTGAAGGAAAATACAAAATAGGTATTAGAATAAGCTGTGTCTTTAGCTTCATTTGATATCCTCACGAGTTCTTTAGTTTATTTATAAGGAATTTTTTGGCAATGCATGCTCAAACCTTTGAAATTATTTCAAGGGTTATGAGCTTTGCAGGAGAAATTCATAGTTTCTTATTTGTCTGGAGTGGATTGAAGTAGATTCACGACCTTGAAGGTGAACTCGTAGTTCGGTGGTGTAGGAAAAGGAGGACAGGGTAGGAATCAGGAGATGTGGTTTCACTCCTGCTTGCCAGGCCTAGAGCTTAGAAGTAACTCATGAAGTTTTAAAATGACTTTTGAAGTTTGAAATTGCCTTGGGCTGAGCAGCACCGTGGGTGGCAGGCTGTCCCCGATGACCAGGGCACTCCTGCGTCTTTCCCCGGGCTGTGTCCTCCATGCCTGCACTCGGATGCAGCTCCCTGCTCTCCTTGGCCTTAGACGGGCATGTGCGGCTTTGCCAGAGATTCTGCCTACGGTCGGCACTGCCTCTCAGGTGCTTCCGTCTGGAGAGTGGGCAGCACAGGCAGTGACTGGGCAGGCCCTGGTGGTGCCCAGCACAGCTTCAGGACTTGTGTTAGCCGGTCTTGCCAGGAGCAGGGCAGATGGTGCCGTCAGTGCATCCTTGGAACTGTTCCTCAATCTACACTATGAATGCGGACAATTAGTAAAAGCCCTGGTTTTGGCATTTCTGGATTGCATGGTCTCTATTGTATAAGATGGTTTTACAATGAGTTGATTTTTGTATTTAAGACATTCCATTTCCTCTCTATTTTCAAGTCTCTAATTAGACGGCAGGGAAGGAGACCCCAAAAGCCAGGAGCCAAAACAGTGCCGTGGAGCACGTGGGGCATCTCTTTCTTGCTTCCTCCCTTAAATTAAAAGTCTTGAGCTTCTCTCAGTTAATGGGAAGTGTTTGTTGTGCTTCATTTTGTGTGATTCTGCTTGGGGGGAATTCAGTGTAATTTCTGCCTCAATCAAACATCCCCCCTGAATGTTCACTTTTAAATGTCAAACACTGATAAATCATTTATCTGGGAAGTGAGATTGCAATATGTCTAACTTTGAGGTGGATAAAAGAAAGGAATTGTTATTGAAACTCCATGAAGAGAAATTGACGGAACGTTTTAATTTTGATGATCTGAATAGCTACCAATGTCAATGTGTGGAAATCTTTTCCTTAAAACTTGGTCTTGTATTGTTTTGACCCATTTTTCTGTGACATTGAGTGCATAGACCTTTTGAATTTATCTTGAAATAAAAATTTGTGGAGACAATACCTTGGAGGTGAACATGGGCTGAAGAAGCACAGCCTGTCCCTCCTCTGAGAACCTTGCAGAGAGGTTAAAAGCAAAACCGCCGGGTCGCCCCTCTCTGCATCTGCTCCTTTGCCTTCCTGCTGCCACGAGCCCCACGGGCCCCTGCAGGCACCTCTGTGGCCAAGGTGGAGAAAACTCTGTGAGTGTGCACCTGTGGGAGCAAGGTAGCCCAGCGGTCAGACCCCCAGGTGGGGCCGAAGGTGGAGCCACCAGCAGGAAGGGCTGGTTGGCAGCCAGCACATCTCGAATGGGCTGTGGAGAGAGGAAGCTTGAATGTGAATGAGTTAGGATCCCAGGATCAGCCGCCCCGGCTCGGCCTGCATGCCCCTTTCAGTCTTTCGAGAGACTGCAACTGACCAGCTCTGCTTTCTGGGGAAAAAGTGAGGTCACTTTGTTCCCTGGCTACTTAGTTTGTGAAGAGCAGAGATGTGCCAAGTTGCATAAATCAGTTCTCCAAATGTACTCTGCGAAAGGCAGTACATTTTCATGTTGGATCAGTCTTCTGGACAACGCGTTCCTATATTCAAAGAAACGTATTGTACACTGAGACATGAAAATCAGGTACACTTGGGGGATCATAAGAAGAAGAGAAAGGACTTGTCCCCCGGCCACCTGTGGCCTTGGCCAGGATCTCCAGGCCTCCAGGACACCGTGCCCAGCTGCCGTCAGGTGATGGGGCGCTGGGATTAGGAGTTTTGAGAAGCACGCCCTTGGGCTTTGGAGGTCTGTGATCCTGACCGGAGGGATCGCGGAGGACGTCTGTGAAGCTCTGCGCTGGGCTGGGGGAGAAGTGGAGGATGAGCCTCACCGTCTGGGTCCCCACAACAAAGTCGCCTCCCTCCCCTCCAAAAGCAGGTGCCACGACATCCTCTCCCGGGACGTCTACTGCCACACGTGGCTTTCTGTCCCTGCTCCCCTCTCCGTCTGCTTTTCACTTCTGCCTTTGGTTTTGACTAGTCTGCCTCTCCCATGGGAAAAAGGTAAGGTGCAGCTCCTGGTGGTGACCGCCGGTGTTTGGCAGCCCTACCGCGAGTGCATGGCACTGGCCACCTGGAACCACACCGGCACCTCCCGCCTGGCTGTCCGTTGATGCACCAGCCTGGTCCAGCCAGTCTGGGACAGTGCACCTGCCTTTGTGGGTAGCAACTTAGCCTTGGGAGAAGATGCTCAGCTTACGTTGGGTCCTTAAAGGTGCAGGGTACGTGCAGAAAGGTTACAAGCACTGCTCTAAAGAGCACCTTTTCTCCTCTGTCTAGAAGATGTATGCAACGCATATTCCAGTGGCTCAAATTTTGTTATTGTTGCCTTTCTGGTTTTGTTTTGTTTTTGAGACAGTCTCCCTTTGTGGTCCAGGCTGGCCTTGAACTCCCAAGCTCAGGGATTCTCCTGCCTCGGGCCCCAGGTCTCTGGGCGCAGGTACTTAGACTGCCAGAGCTTCGTCGATGAGAGTCGGCCAAGAAAGGCCCAGAGATTCACGTTCAGGTCTTCTGATGACTTTTCTTTCCCCACACTTGGACCCTGCTTCCCCATCCCACTGTTTGTCCAAAAAACTACAAATCTTTCCAGAAATATTCATATGGCACATCTCTGTGGAATCATCCAGGCCAGAATTTATGATTTAAATGTAGAGTTAGTGCTCTAAAAATACTGTTAATTTTGAACTGGGTTAAAAGTTTCCCTGCACTTGAATTTTCCTTTCATTTCTGAAGTTAATCTTCCTGAGGTTACAGAGACTCTCCATGTTGTTAAATCCAGCGGAATTGGCTCAGACCCATCTGTTTTGAACATCTGTGCCCCTGGCACCATCCATTATTATTCTCTCCTTCTTGAAATACCACCTTCCTTCGGTTTCCAGAAAATGTACTCACTCGGTTTTCCTCTGCCTTCTCTCTCCGTCTTCTTCGCTGGCTCATCCTCCTCCACCCAGTCATTAAATGTTCCGAAGTTCATTTACAGTTCATTCACTCCCCTCTGTGGATTCCCATAGCCGGGTGAGTTCCAAATTCCTAAATCCAATCTCCGTTGTTCTTCTGAGGTCCACAGCTGTATAAGTGGGCCCCTGCCTTCTAGCGTTCTCCATCATGATATCAGCAAGACAGGCTCAGCATTATACATAGCTAAATTCATATTTCCCCAAAAACTTTATCTTCCTTCTGAGATTCAGTGAGTAAAATCACCACCTAACCATTTGAAGAAGCTTAGGATCTGGACACTAACTGTAAGTGAGTGTTATGATTTGGATCTGGAAAGTCCCTAAAAGGGTCATCGGTTGAAGGCTTAGTTCCCACTGTAGCAGCGTTCAGGGGCTTTGGGGAAGTGATTGGATCATAAAGCTCTGACTCTAGCCAATGGACTAAGCCACTGAAGGACGCATAGCCAAATGGACTACTAGAAGACCAGGGACCCTGGAGGAGATGGGACAAGCTGAAGGGAGTGGTTCCTTTGGGGGCATGCCCTTAGGGACTATAGTCTGTCCCTGGCCCCTTTGTCTTCTTTTCCCTCTGCTTCCAGGCTGGGTTAAGAGGAGCAGTTTTGCTTGGCCACACCCTTCCATCTGGATGTCCTGCCTCACACAGGCCCGGAAAAACCAGCCAACCATAGACAGAAACCCGCAACCATGAGCCAAAACAAACCCTCCTCCCTCGAGGTGATTTTCTCAGGTATTTTGTCACAGCAATGAAAAGATGTCTAAGCCAGTATAGTGATACACACCTCAAACCCCAGCTGAATAGGAGGCTCAGGCAAGAAGATCACAAGTGTGAGACAAGTCTGGGCAACTTAGTGGGACCTGGTTTCAAAATAAAAATATTTTAAATGACTGGTGGAACAAGACTCCTAAAGCCCAAGAAATAAACCCCCAAATCAGTCAGTAGGATGGCATGAAATTAAAAAGTTTCTGGACAAGAAAGGAAGCAAGAGGGTGAAGAGAGAGTTTAGTGAATGGGAAATCTTTGCCATCTCCTTCTCAGATAGGACATTCATATCCAGAATACATAAAGAACTCAAAAAACTTAACACCAAAAACACCCAAATTAATAAGTGGGCAAAAGAACTAAATAAAAACTTCTCCAAAGAAGAAATACAAATGCCCAACAAATATATGAAAAAAATATTCCACATCTTTAGCAATTAGGGAAAAGTAAATAAAAACGACATTGAGATTTCATCTCCAGTAAGAATGGCAATTATCAAGAATACAAGTAATAAAAAGTGTTGGCAGGGATGTGGGAAAAAGTACACTCCTGCATTGTTGGTGGGGCTGCAAATCAGTGCAATGCCTCAGGAAAGCAACATGGAGAGTCCTCAAAACAGAACCACATAAAAATAAAAAATAAATAAAGGGAAAAACACTAGGAGTGGAACCACCGCACGACCCAGCTCTCCACTCCTCAGTACACGGTCACAAGATCTATCAGCAGGGTGCTGCAGGACACAGCCACACAGGTGTTCATAGCAGCTCGGTTCACAATAGCCAAGCTCTGGAACCACCTAGGAGCCCTTCAACAGGTGGATGGATAAAGAAAGTGTGGTACATACACACAGTGGAGTTCTCCTCAGTGGTAAATAAGCCTGAGCTTCCGGCATTTGCTGACCAGTGGGTGGAACTGGAGACTATCACGCTAAGTGAAATAAGCCAGGCTCGGAAAGTCGGAGTTTGAATATTTTCTCTGATATGCAGAAGCTAGTCCAAAATAGGAGGGTGGGGAGAGGCAGGGAAGTGGTGGCAGGGAGATTCCATTGAAAAGAAGAAAGATCTGTGGCCTCGATGAGGGGGGTTGAGGGGGAGGCAGAGGGAGGGCGGAAGGGAAGAGCCGTGCCGTGAATCCAACCCCACTGTCCTCTGCACCTCCATGAATGTGCCACAGGGAACCTCACCATCATGGCGCCACCTATGGCCACAAACCCACCTGGAAAAACCAAAGCGAGCAGCCGAGGGAACGGGGCGTGGAGGGAGGGGAGGTGCTGGGGACTGGACTAGAGCTCACGGTATGTCATGCCTTCATGATCATGGCAGGATTAATCCCAGTGCCACGTGTAACTGAAAGGAACCCACAGGAAGAACCACCCCTGCCACGTATCCACAGCTCAGGGGACAGGATCTGACCTTTGACGAATGCAGTAAGATGAAGCACACAGAGGAAGAGATAGAAAATAGAAAATAACCGCATTTGCTAAATAAGCGTGGGTTTTGGTGGAACGAGGGGAAGGTAACTGTGAACCCTGCTCCTGTGAACTGTTACGAGGCGCCAGCGAAACAGAGGCTGACCAAGCTGCTCTCACCCCAGACCCAGGGCTCAATCCCCAGGACCACAAAATGCTTTTTAAAACTACAAAGAAAGATCGAGAGAAACGCCAACTGAGCGTAAGGGGTGCATTCTTGTGTCAAGGGGGCTCTGCCTTCCCGAGCGTGGCCATCCCGTCCTCGGCACACCCCCGGCATCCCTCCCTGCCCACGCCAGCCCTCTCCTCTCCCCACCGTCCTGTCCCTCCACATGGAAGATGGAAAGATCTTACAGAACACCCGTCCCATGCCGCCCCTCTGCTGAATCCCGCGGTGGCGACTGCAGTTCCCGCAGAGCCCGGGCCTCCCTGGGGAAGTCCTCGCCCTCGTACGCACTGGGCTCCCGGGATGGCCACGCACCCCTCCCCAGCGCCCCAGCCCCCCGCACCCCTCGCTGCCCCACGCCACCAGCACCGCAGGGCCCGAGCTCATGGCCCCCACCTGGAGGACACCGTGTCTTGCAGAGCGCAGCTGGAGTGGGGTCCCCACCCGCACAGTTGTTCCTGGGCCTGGGTCTAGTTCGGGCCTCATGGGCCCCCCAGCAGCTCTGCCTTTCCAGGGGGCACTTTGTGATTCTTGGGTTGCTGTGGCACATCGCGTAGCGACAGGGACACGTTGTGAGAAACATGTTGTTCGGCATTCTCACGGTGCCAGGGTCACAGAGCACGCCGGCCCAAGCCCAGGGGAGCAGCCCCTGCGCACCTCGCTGTGGGACACTGACATGCGGCAAAGCCACCGCTCCCAGGCCCACCAGGAACAGGCTGCCCAGGATCAAACCCAGCGCAAGGGTAAACCACATAATCAGAGGCACAGGGAGTCCCAGGCGGGCAGCGTGGCCTGCGTCCACAGTGAGCAGCTTCTAGAAGTAGGAAGCGAGAGATGGAGACGGAGTGTGGGCCGTGCAAGCCAGTCGCACGTCATGACAGGGCCACTCAGCACTGAGAGCCACACCCAGCTCCACCCTCTGCACTTGGCCCGGGCAGCTCGGCAGGTCCACAACAGGACCTCACAGCGGCCATGAGGTCGCCTGCCAGGGAGACTTTCCTCTGGGCTCTGGGACGGCAGCTGCACATGCAGTCCAGTACCGATGGACAGGTCCTCATGCAGCACAGTACCCTGTGGCCCTAGACTCTGCGCTGTGTGTCTGTTTGTGCCGTTTTCTGCACTGACAAGCAGTGCGGGCAGAGGGCCTGGTGCACAGTAGGCCCTTGCTGTCTACTGAGTAAATGTCAGCCAGTGCTGCCTTCCGTGGGGCCACTCCCGGGCCAGAGGGCCGGTCGGGAGGCAGAGTGTGCCCTTTCAGCCTGGACAATTCCTCCCTCGGCACCCTGACTTCTCCAGGTTCTCCACGTCCACCTTCTGCAGAGAGACCAGTAGGGTCACTTATTGCACCCAGCACCTGGACATGCAGGGAGCAGTTTCCTAGGGAAGGTGTGGAGACCCCTAGCAAAACTCGTCTGTGGACTTAGTCGGTCCGCAGCCTTCAGATGCCTCAGGAGAACAGGCGAGAGGAAGCCAGCTCAGGGCGGCTCACCAGAAGTGCAGGTCACGGCTGGGCCCCGGCCGTCCTCCCAGAGCCGCCGTGAAACTTCACATGAGTCACCGATGATGTGGCAAAGCACAGTCTTGACAGGGATTCAAGTCCTTTGGCCAAAAAACTAATAAAGGTCATGTCATCACATTCAGCCTTAGCAGCAGGCAATAAATTTGTAAAGGTATTATTGAATCAAGCTCTTAAATTTTAAAGGGTAAATCAGTCACTATAAGAAAAGATTTCCATTTTAAAAACAAATCTCCTCATCCTCTGCAAAGGAAAGAACTCAGAGTGGTAGACTCTGTCCAGTTACCTCTGCCAGGGGCGTGGGTCACTGCCGAAAGCTCCTCACCACAGGCACAGGGAGACTCTATTTTCTCTTGGTGATACAGATACTGTGTTTAAACCCTGTGACCTTTACACATTTGACTTCCAAGAAAAGAATGTCTTCTTTATCAGGTTAAAAGGTGAAAATTTTTAAAAAAGAAAAACAAGAAGTTTTCAAAGATTGGAAAGGGTTCATCTCTCCTAACCACAATAACATCACTCAGCACAGACGCCACCTCAGAAAGCAAGCAATGCAGAAGTACAACATTTTTTCCTTCATTATCACTATCAGTCCCATATTTCAAGCTTGTCCATAAATGTGAAGAAGGAGCAGAACATCATATGAACACGGGTGTCCTCCACAGCCTGAGGAAGCAGGTCTGCGGGACCTCGTCACGTCGGGCCGGTATAACTGCAGGCGACATCTGGCTGGCCTAGACCCACGTGAAGATGAGCGAGGACTCTCAGGAGTGAGGTCGCTTCTCAGTGTTTCTCCCAGTACAGAGGACACGAAGAGCTCACGGTGGCGTGTGGGGACGGAGTGCTTAGGTCCCTGTCCCTACTCCCCACTGAGTGGCTGCGGGCAGCCTCCACGGCCACTCGGAGCCTTGGTATCCTTGGCCGTGGAATGGGACAACCTACAGAGCTGGTAAGCTGTGGTCCCCTCTCAGCACCATAATGCACACAGCACTTACCATGCTCTCTGGCGCACAGTAGGCTCTTGGTGCTCTCGCTGCCTGAATTAAACACCTGGGGCCTGCTCAAAATTAGGTCGCCAGGAGCCTCCTCCAGAGCCCCCGACCCACGAGGACTGGACCTAGGGATCTGCATCTCGGCATCACTGTGGGCAGCTGGCAGCAGCCCGCAGGCAGCAGGTGCCCCTGGTTCCCAAGTCCATGTTGCCCCCCCGGAAGCAAATTCACCAGAGCTTCGCACTTCCTGTTGGCCTTCCTGTGATTTTCTAGAAGTGTGGAGTGTTGCTTCAATGAAACACCTTCCAAAATAGCACCTCGTCCTCATCAACTTAAAAATAAATTCACCTCTTGTGTCTCTCAGAGGCTTTCCTAAGCTGCAGTCTGATCCTAACTTCTGACTCCCGTGAACCTGGGACGGGCAGGGTTGTGGTGGCCTTGCATGACGCTGCATCCAGGTTTGGATCCCACTCTCTCAACACAGTCACCAGACTCCAAAGCAAAGCCCAGGAAGCTGAAGAGGGCTGGGGTCTCAGGAGCAGCAGCCATGACTGAGGCAACTTCAACTCATTTTCTTGTTTCCCCTCCAAACCAGCAGACCCGGGACCCACATAGGACCAGATGGCTCCTGAAATCGGTCAATGTTATCACAGGGAGTGCGTCATATGTAATGTGCACTCAGTGCTTCCTGAAAAGTAACACGCGCAATTTTATATTCACCATGTCGATCTGGAAAAGGGACTCCAGAGACCAAAGGCGAGTCTCCGTGCTCCCATCCACCTTCATCTTCCATGAAGGTGTAGACAGACTCCTCTGATTGGGGTGATCTGCTCTCCTGGAATGAGGTGCTCAGCACAGTACAGAAGCTCAAGAGACAAACGAAAACGACCAGATGCACAAACTGGGGTGTTTTGCTTGTTTGTTTTGTTTTTTCTAGTGTTTGTGTGCAGTTATTTTTTTAATGACTGTGTAACCTGACAAAGGAAGAAGAAACAATGTTTATTCCAGATTAGAAGTCAGATGTCCGCTTTGAAAGAGGCTTTTTGAAGTCCTCTGTGGCTCACTGACCTGTCCTCTCCCAAATCCTGGTGAAATTCAGAAGCAAAGCAACTCTGGAAGATGTCAGAGCAGCAAACTGCTCTCAAAGGGGCAGCCCACCTGATAACTCACTGGAAAATCAAAATTTGTTCATTCTCTCTCTATTCGTAGTCAATGCGATTCCATTTACGTGTTGGGAGACACCTTTTCTATCAGTAGAATATTCCTGAAGCACAATCCCGTGCTCAGGGAGCACAGAATATGCTGCTGTGCTTTGTGTTATCATGACCACACGTGGCACTTTTTCTCTGTCTTGGGTAAATCCAGCCGTCTCATGAGCAAAGGTGCAGAGAGCAAGAAATGAGCGTTCTTCACAAAGGGCCTGCAGCCCTGCTGAACCTGCCCAGGACGGAAAGGACAAGAAGATCAGGAAGACACACAGACAAGGACGCACATGAAAATGCTGCTAAAACCGATTAGCCTACAGGTGCTGTCCAGAGGCCATGACTTAGCCAGGGACCCACGCCTGTAATCCCGCTGCTCAGGAGACTGAGGCAGGAGGATGGTGAGTTCAAAGCCAGCTCGACAACTTAGCTAGACCTGAAGCAACTCAGCAAGACCCTGTCTCTTGCTAAGAAAGATTTTTAAAAGGGCTGGGGATGTAGCTCAGTGGTTCAGCACCCCTGAGTTCAATCCCCACCAAAAAAAAAAAAAAAAAAAAAAAAAAAAAAGACCACAATGTGCTCTTAAGCTATTGGTTGGAAAATGATTTGCTGGGAAATATTATATTGTCACAGTATTATTATATTTAATATATAATTTTGTTAATTATATCTAGTGTATGTTTTAATTACTTATAGATAATTGCATCATACATAATTATATATAATAATAATTGTGTGTGTGTGTGTGTGTGTGTGTGTGTGTACCACCTTCAGTTCATTTTTAGGAACCTGTCCAATGCAAACAAGTGCACCAGTATATAAACATATCATGATAAATAAGCAAAAAGTATATATGTGTACACACACACGCACACACACACACACACACACATTTTATTCTTATAAAAGCCATTTACAAAGTGACC
Organism: Sciurus carolinensis; assembly: GCF_902686445.1. Lineage (NCBI taxonomy): Eukaryota > Metazoa > Chordata > Mammalia > Rodentia > Sciuridae > Sciurus > Sciurus carolinensis. Next base: position 2,085,381 of record NC_062227.1, read on the forward strand.
CCTGAGCCAGAAGGAAGGTACACAAGACCACGTCGAAGCTGTCACCTCAAGGTGGCCTCATGTCGGGCCTCATGAACGGCTTCTACCCTTTGGGAATGATTTCACTGTGCTATTTTATCAATTACAATGTGCCATATTTGTTATTCTTGAAAAGACATTTAATTTTAAATTAAATAAAGAGGAGACCATGGAAATATAGAAATCTATAACTGCTGCATAAAGATGAAGGATTTTTAGTTATTGGAAGCCTTTCTTCGAATACTTAGGAATTTTAAAAATCATCCACTTCTACCCATGTAGCAGTATATTTTATATATGAATAGGATGTTTATTTCCTTTACAAAGAAACACTTGAGAGGTGTACTTCTGGAGAAACCTAATCTTTCCCGTGCTGGAGGTGGACCGGGCCTCAGGCACACTGGCAGGTGCTCTACCACTGAGCTGCAGCAAGACACCTGCTCTTCAGAGTCCTGGTAACCACACCCACTGGCCCTCTCGTCGGCAGCCCGGGTGTGCCTAGTGTGGGTAGCTGGGCTGCACCGTGTCCCCAAGGAGGACGGCCTACAGAGACACACAGGATGTAATGTGATATCATTAGGGGCACACAACGCATTCCTGTTAAAGGAGAAGAATAGGATCAGGTAATTACATACAGTGATCATAATTACAATCACATACGTCAGCTCTAGAGTCTGATCTCCAATCTCTTCTAAAGCATCTGTCATCAATTTTGTTGAAATATTCACGGGATTGAGAGCTCGGGCTCACAGGGTCGCCTGCTTGGCTGAGGCGCATTCCCAAGCCCACCGATTACATCGTTTCACATTCTCACAAGAGCCTCAGAGGTAGCGGTTGCTGTGCCCGTTTCACAGATGGGAACCTTGAAGCTCTGGAACCGGCAGGTGGCATGCCCAGATGGCCAGGACCTCCTTTTCCGGCCTTTGACAAGAGGTTTTAAATGCCTAACTTCACCTTGGCCTTGGAGACTGCTGCTCACACCTGGCCTGAAGGCGTCCACTGCCGTGCCCGAGAACGGGCCACGCCCACGACCTGGAGGCTCCCCTGTAGCCCTAAGTCTGACCCCAGGCCCTGGCTGTCAGTGCACACAGAGGACCCGCCTGGCCCGCCCTGGGACACCAGCCATGCTTTCTTAAGAAAGCACTTTCCTCTTCCTTGCCAGGAAGAGGTCCAGTCCAGCCTGGGTGATGCCCCCAGGGTAAAGACTCCTTCATCTCCACGGTCCCCGGTCCTGGCACAGTGCTCGGTACGTAGGTTTCACTCACTTGAACATGGCGGAGACAGAGGGAGGGGGAGAGAGAGAGGGAGAAAGAGGAAGAGGTAGGGAGAGGGAGAGAGAGAGCTGCTTATTTGACCAAAGCTACCTTGTGTCCTCCTGTGGCTCACATCCCACTAATGGCAGAGTTCTTTAAAAACCATGATTTTTAATTCCTACAGAAAGCATTTTTTAACTGCAGAAGTGTTCTTAAGTGACTAGATTTTTATAGAAGTGCTAACTTCGTCCCAATACAGCATTGAGTACTGTCTATATGCAGTTGTACATTTGTAGTCTACCATCACATGCAAAAATGGAAAATAACTAGAATAACCTGCAAGTACTAACATGGAAAGCTCTTTAAATACATTATCTCAAAACAACAGATTGTAGAATTGTCAGTTGGAAGTTATTTGATTTTAATACTAAGGTGAATGAATCACATAGATTCAGATGGATGAAAGTGAATTTTCAGAGGTCTTGCATAATGGGTAAGTTTTTTAAAACAAGCTCCTACCCACACTCACAAATCTGATCATGTCAATAAAAATACAGAGGGGAGAAGAGGCTTCCTGCTCTTACCCAGAAGGAATTGCTGGCAACTACACATGGAGCCCTGTTGGACAAGGACAATGCTCAGTCCTGCCTTAGAGTGAACTGTGAAGAGGGTGACCTGAGATCAGAAGGAAGCCCGGGACACCAGGAGGGAGGGGACCAGGTCCAGAGGGCAGAAGCCATTGGCAACTGGTCTCTGGAGAGGAGGATCAGCACCCTGGGTCCCCCTCTGCCTGCTGGTGGCCCTCATGCCCCCAGGGACTTTATACACATGGACCAAGCTTGGCCAGGAGACCCTGGCACACAGTGAAGACTGCGGCAGGTGAGAAGGTCCCTCCAGGCTGCAGGACGCGGGCAGGAGGAGAGGCGAGGTCACTTGGCTAATCACAGCTGCCACTGATGAACCTGGTCGACTGCACACCAGCAGCTGAGGGGCCCACGCGGTCGCAGCACATCCTGTCACGGCGCCTGCGTCCACCTGGAGCTGGAATCTGGGCCTTGGCGGCAGCGCCGGCTGCAGAGGCTCCGCATCCCACCTCTTCGCGGGCTGTCCTGGTCACCGCAGGCGCACGGCTGCCCGCCTCGGCCTGGGCTCCCATCTTCTTCCTGCAGACGTGCCTTTTAAAAGTCTTACTGGCAGCACTGCTTTTTTACTTCTGGTAATTGCTTTAGAAGAACAAAGCTCTTTGTTTAAGGGGGGCCCAGGGACCTCGTAATTGCCACGAGGCACATGAGAGGTTCCTAGACTGACTAAACAGTTTCTCTTTTAACATTAAATATTAAATTCCTAATGTTTGGCCAAAATGTAGATGCTCCCTGGGGAGGGGGTGGGGACGCTGTCAGGAAGGTCACCTCGCTGGTGAGACGCACCTCGGGGTCGCTTCCCCAGGACCACCCGGGAAAGGCAGCCCGGGAAGGGCGGGGCGCACCTGTGCCCTGCGGCCACCACAGACTGCGGGAGCCCAGGCTCCGGCCCCAGCAGCGCCTGGCGTGCGCGGCAGGCTGACACTACCCTGCAGGACAAGGAACCCATCTGTCGGTCCACCCACACCCACCGCAGGCCGTCAGTGCTGAAGGAGCACTTCCCGAACCTGGGGCACGGGGCTGCCTCAACCCCGCTCTCCCTCGGTGGTTGATCTCTCTTTCTTCCCCCAGAACTTTCCAGCTGCAACCGACAGTGATTCCAGTAACAGTAAGCACCCTCCCTGGGACGTGGGACTGCAGAGGGGACTTTGGAGAGAAACCCCTGGGTAGCAGGGCACAGACCCCCGATTCGGCCTCGTCCGGCTCCTCTAGAGCTCCGGGGTGAACCCAGCTCTGAAAGCAAGATCCTCACCTTTGAAAGAGGAGGCCAGGGAAGCTTCAACTCCTCCTGTCCCAGCAAGGATGTCCTATGACGGCAGAAGTCCATGCTGTGATCAGGTCGCCTGCCTCTAGTTCTATCACACACACCAAGCCTGCTGTGTGACTCAGGGCCCTCTACAGGATCAGAACCCACAGGCCGCGGAGACCTACGGGTTCCAGGGACCGTCATCTGGCGGGCTTGCTCCACCAGAAGCCGGTGGTCCCGCGATGGCTGTCTGCAGGCCGAGAGCTGAAGGAGACAGCCATGCTTCATCCAGGAAGCTAGAGTCTCAGCTCCAGGGAACAGTGACAAAGCCACTGTCCAGGCGAAGGCCTGGCAGATCCCTGCAGGGTTGCTCGTGACACCACCTGGGCAGGAAGAAGGAGCCAGAGTCTGTGGACCCTGGCGACAGGCACTGTGCTCAGGAGGAGGCCAGCTGGCAAAGGAAGCTCCCACCACCTCTTGTTCGAGCAGGGCCCAGCCACCCAGAGTCAGGGCCACCCAGAGTCAGGGCCTCCCAGAGTCAGGGCCACCCAGAGTCAGGGCCACCCAGAGTCAGGGCCCACCCAGAGTCAGGACCCAGCCACCCAGAGTCAGGGTCACCCAGAGTCAGGGCCACCCAGAGTCAGGGCCACCCAGAGTCAGGGCCCAGCCACCCAGAGTCAGGGCCACCCAGAGTCAGGGCCCAGCCACCCAGAGTCAGGCCACCCAGAGTCAGGGCCCAGCCACCCAGAGTCAGGCCACCCAGAGTCAGGGCCCAGCCACCCAGAATCAGGGCCACCCAGAGTCAGGGCCACCCAGAGTCAGGGTCACCCAGAGTCAGGGCCACCCAGAGTCAGGGCCACCCAGAGTCAGGGCCTCCCAGAGTCAGGGCCACCCAGAGTCAGGGCCCAGCCACCCAGAGTCAGGGCCACCCAGAGTCAGGGCCACCCAGAGTCAGGGCCACGCAGAGTCAGGGCCACCCAGAGTCAGGGCCCACCCAGAGTCAGGGCCACCCAGAGTCAGGGTCACCCAGAGTCAGGGCCCACCCAGAGTCAGGACCCAGCCACCCACAGTCAGAGTCACCCAGAGTCAGGGACACCCAGAGTCAGGATCACCCAGAGTCAGGGTCCAGCCACCCAGAGTCAGGGCCACCCAGAGTCAGGGCCCAGCCACCCAGAGTCAGGCCACCCAGAGTCAGGGCCCAGCCACCCAGAATCAGGGCCACCCAGAGTCAGGGCCACCCAGAGTCAGGGCCCAGCCACCCAGAGTCAGGGCCACCCAGAATCAGGGCCACCCAGAGTCAGGATCACCCAGAGTCAGGGCCACCCAGAGTCAGGGTCACCCAGAGTCAGGGCCCAGCCACCCAGAATCAGGGTCACCCAGAGTCAAGGCCACCCAGAGTCAGGGCCACCCATAGTCAGGGCCACCCAGAGTCAGGGCCACTCAGAGTCATGGCCCAGCCACCCAGAGTCAGGGCCACCCAGAGTCAGGGCCCAGCCACCCAGTATCAGGGCCACCCAGAGTCAGGGCCACCCAGAGTCAGGGCCACCCAGAGTCAGGGCCCAGCCACCCAGAGTCAGGGCCACCCAGAGTCAGGGCCCAACCACCCAGAGTCAGGGCCCAGCCACCCAGAGTAAGGGCCACCCAGAGTCAAGGCCACCCAGAGTCAGGGCCACCCATAGTCAGGGCCACCCAGAGTCAGGGCCACCCAGAGTCAGGGCCACCCAGAGTCAGGGCCCAGCCACCCAGAGTCAGGACCCAGCCACCCAGAGTCAGGGCCACCCAGAGTCAGGGCCTCCCAGAGTCAGGGCCACCCAGAGTCAGGGCCACCCAGAGTCAGGGCCCAGCCACCCAGAGTCAGGGCCCAGCCACCCAGAGTCAGGGCCACCCAGAGTCAGGGCCACGCAGTGTCAGGGCCACCCAGAGTCAGGGCCACCCAGAGTCAGGATCACCCAGAGTCAGGGTCACCCAGAGTCAGGGCCCAGCCACCCAGAGTCAGGGCCACCCAGAGTCAGGGCTACCCAGAGTCAGGGCCACCCAGAGTCAGGGCCCAGCCACCCAGAGTCAGGGCCACCCAGAGTCAGGGCCACCCAGAGTCAGGGCCCAACCACCCAGAGTCAGGGCCACCCAGAGTCAGGGCTACCCAGAGTCAGGGCCACCCAGAGTCAGGGCTACCCAGAGTCAGGGCCACCCAGAGTCAGGGCCCAGCCACCCAGAGTCAGGGCCACACAGAGTCAGGGCCACCCAGAGTCAGGGCCACACAGAGTCAGGGTCACCAAGAGTCAGGGCCTCACAGAGTCAGGGCCACCCAGAGTCAGGGCCCAGCCACCCAGATTCAGGGCCACCCAGAGTCACGGCCCAGCCACCCAGAGTCAGGTCCCAGCCACCCAGAGTCAGGGCCACCCAGAGTCACGGCCCAGCCACCCAGAGTCAGGGCCACCCAGAGTCAGGGCCACCCAGAGTCAGGGCCACCCAGAGTCAGGGCCCAGCCACCCAGAGTCAGGGCCCAGCCACCCAGAGTCAGGGCCACCCAGAGTCAGGGCCACCCAGAGTCAGGGCCCAGCCACCCAGAGTCAGGACCCAGCCACCCAGAGTCAGGGCCACCCACAGTCAGGGCCACCCACAGTCAGGGCCACCCACTTTCAGGGCAGGTCTCGCCCTTGCTGACCCTCCTGCCAGTCGCCTCTGGAAACACCTCACAGACCCATCTGGATCCTCTTCCTCCCAGGGTCTCTCAGTCCCCTCAGCTGAGGGTCAGATCAGCCGTCACACCTGCTAGCATCAGGAATGCCTGGCCCTCGCACTGTGCCCCAGAGACAGTGCTCGCTGTCCAGGTGCCAGGCTTCCCGGGGACCGGAAACAGCACAAACCTGAACAGAGCAGCAACAAAACCCAGCTCCTCGACCCGGCCCTGCTTTGGGCTCCTAGTTTGGTGCTAGTGGGACAGACATATCTGCAGAATGGTTTGCACCGTGATGTGACCTTCACATGAGAATAGGACATCCTTAGCCTGATCCAAAGAATGGAGCCGCCCTGTGATGCCAGCCACTGAGGAGCCCAGAGCAGGATCACGAGTTCCAGGCCAGCCTGGGCAACCTAGCCAGGCCCTGTCTCAAAATAAAACGAAATAAATAAAAGGACTGGGGTGTAGATGAGCAGTAGAGCCCCCGGGTTTCAATTCCTAATAACAAGGAAGAGAGGGAGGGAGGGAGGAAGAGAGAGAGAGAAGGGAGGGAGGGAGGAAGGGAGGGAGGGAGGGAGAGAGGATGAAGGGGGGGGGAAGAGGGAGGGAGGGAGAAAGGGACAGAGAGAGGAGGGAGGGAGGGAGAAAGGGAAGGAGAGAGAGAGGGAGGGAGGGAGGGAGAGAGAGAGAGGGAGGGAGGGAGGGAGAGAGAGAGGAGGGAGGGAGAGAGGACGAAGGGAGGAGGGAGGGAGGGGGGAAGGAGGGAGGGAGGGAGAAAGGGAAGGGGAGGGGAGGGAGGGAGAGAGAGAGGAGGGAGGGAGAGAGGACGAAGGGAGGAGGGAGGGAGGGGGGAAGGAGGGAGGGAGAGAGAAAGGGAAGGGGAGGGGAGGGAGGGAGAGAGAGAGGAGGGAGGGAGAGAGGACGAAGGGAGGAGGGAGGGAGGGGGGAAGGAGGGAGGGAGAGAGAAAGGGAAGGGGAGGGGAGGGAGGGAGAGAGAGAGGAGGGAGGGAGAAAGAAAGATGGAAAAAAGAGGAAAGGCTCAGAGAGAGAGACTGAGCCTCAAGGAGATAATTGAGCTTCTCTGCCGTCACAGACCTAAGGACGGTGCCGCACTGAAGCCAAGGCTTCTGCACCTGAACCCACACGTGAGTGAGGAGCGACCCAGCTCTGGGCCTCGGGTGGGAAGGAGTCTGGCCGCGGCTGCTGTCACTCAGAAGCTGCTTGGGAACGGCCCGCCACTCCTGGCCATGCTCAGTGCTGCTGAGGTTCATCCTCAACTTGCTGCCGAGGCAGCGACAGGCCATTACGCAGCCAGAGATCCAGTTCTGTATCAGCTGGTATCTGGTCCAGGCACACACAACTGCAAATCATAAGGATGCTTTTTTTTTTTAAATGAAGTGAAATTTAGGAAAAGCAGAAGCTCCTTTCTCTCATGGAATGTCTTGGACTAGCTTGGAAGCCCTATGCTCAGGGACTCAAAGCTCTGCCATCTTTACAACATGTTTTTCCTGGTAGGCCACCACAGTGGGCCTGGATGGCGGCATGAGCTCCAGCTATCACTTCTACAGTTCCAGGCAGCAGAAAAGAGTGAGGGAGAAAGAAAAGTGCAGGCATCTTTTTAGAAGTGCTTCCTAGGGTCTGCATAAACATTTCGTCACGGGCCACAACTCAGTCACATCACACCAGGCTCTCCAGGACGCTGGCAAGTAAGCGCTAATGGGCTGTCACACGCCTTACTATTTCTTTTGATGATCCCTGGATCAAACTGATCAATAGCTTGCGCCTCCATGTCTGTTAAGGAACCCAGCAGCGGGTTTTAGACTCCAGTCTAAGACGCTTGCCGTCTCTAGCCACCGTCAGGCTGCTAGAAGCCCATGCGTTAAGGACTTTGTCACCAGCTTGGTGCCATGGGGGAGTCCTTTGGGAGGAGAGGAGGAGCACAGGGGCAGGAGTCAGACCGTCAGAGGTGCGCCCCGCCCCTCCCTCTTCTGTCCTCTGCTTCCTGGTCCCCAAGCGAGTGCTGCCCCGATAGGTACTCCACCATCAGGTGCGCCTGCCACAGTCCAGGGACTGAAGCCTCCAAAACTGTGGGCCAGAACTGGCCTTCACTCTAAGAGCCGGTTATCTCAGGTAATGTGTTACAGTAGCAGAAAGCTGACAAGGTCATAACCGAAGCACACGAGGAGTGGCAGGCTCTGTGCTGCTTCATGCTGCTGGAGGCAGGTCTATTCCAGCCACCTGGGGGTCAGGAAGGGTGGACGGAAGCAGCACTTACACCCCAGTGGAGAGTGAACGTCTCCCCCAAATGTCCAAAGCCACCAGAGCAGAGGAGTGAGAGGAAGATCTGCAGTGGGATTTTCTTTCTTTAAAAAGTCCTTCACGTCTGCACAGGTGAGGCCGTGACTCCCCAGCCCCAGAGCCCTCTGTGTGATAGCACTTGGGCTCCATCCTGACCGGCATCAAGAGCTGGCCTGAGGACACACTCCAGGAGCGTGGTTGCCCTGGCCTGGATCTGGGTCCCCTGGGGAGCTGCCCGCTGCCCTCTTCTACCTTCCTGGTCTCCCTGCGGGGGAGGTGAGTCCAGATCATCCAAACCCTGGTGCACCCGCTGGGTGTGTCCACAGCTCAGTGCCAGGAGCCGTGTGTTCATGATGGGGCAGGAGGACCGCCAGTCGTCACCCACTCCTGTTCCTTGTCTCAGGGTCACCACGCTGAGGTGGACACAGCCCAGCTGGACCAAAGGGATCAGGGCTACATGGATCATGCAGCTAGTCTGGCCACTGCCCCATCCTTGCCCCCCAGTGTACCCCTAGCCCTGTCCCCCTCATTCACCAGGGGTACAGTCAGTCCAGAGGAGGGAAGTGAGAGTTCCCCTCAGGCAAAGACCCAGTGGTGGAAGACCAGTCGGACCTCGGGATGTGACTCTACTGTCAGGTGTGAGCCGGTTTTCCACACTGTGACAAAGGAGTCCAGATAATCAACTTATAAGGAGGAAAGGTTGATTCTGGCTCACAGCTTCACAGGTTTGGTGGCCACTTGGCCCTGTTGCTTCTGGGCCTGCAGCAAGAACACATGGTGGAGCAAAGCCTTAGCTTCATGGTTCCTGAGGACAGAGAGGAGGGAGAAGGGAGGCCAGGTGCACACTGTGGCCTACTATGCCCACCAGCTCCAGGGCACACTGTGGCCTACTGTGCCCACCAGCTCCACCTCCTGAAGGTCTCCACCTCCCAACAGAGTTCAGGCTGGGGACCAAGCCTCAGCATAGGCCCTGGGGACACTTATCCAGACTGTGGCACTAGGCATGTGTTCATAGAAGCAAGCAATCCCATTGGAACAGAGCCAGGGAGTAAATCAAACAAGAGCCACCAACAGAGAAGCCATTTCTTCTACCTCACTTCCCATGCATGAGTGAGCTTGCAGTGGCCGGTCCTGCTTTCCTTCTGCTCATGCTGATTTTAAATGCAATCTGCATTCCTGAGCATGCACCAGGGTCACTCTTACATGCCCCTGGGTGGGCCTCTGCCTCGGCCCTGGCCACCCCACCCACCCCATCCGAGTGCCTCCCTCCTCTACCACACAGACCTGTTTTCCTCCTCTGGGTTCCTCTGTCTGGTGTTGGTTACTTGCTGGCCCAAGTTGACCTCAAATTCCTAGGCTCAAGTGATTGTCCTCCATAGTCCTTAAACATGACATTTAGTAGTGAAAGATTTGTTAAGATCAGGAATGAGTCAAGGATGTCCCTTCTCATGCTATTCATCTTTTCACTAAAATTCGTAGCCTGTGCAATAAGGCAGGAAAAAGAAATAAAATGTGTCTAGATGGAAAAGGAAAAACTAAAACACTCTTTATTCACATACAACACAAGTGTCTATGTAGAAATCCCACAGCATCTCAAAAAACAAAGCTGTAAGAGCTAACAGAAGAGCTTAACTATGCTGCTGGATGAGATACTTAAAAGCAAGGTTATTTCTCTGTTACCAACCAACAATTAGAAATTTAATTTAAAAAATAATTCACAATAGTATCAGAAAAAAATCTTTAGGAACAAGTTTAAGAGAAGATGTGAAGAACCTGCACCCTGAAGACTGGAGACCCTGCTGAGAGGAGGTGAAGGAGACCTGCCCACTGGGAGGCTCACGCCACCTGCAGAGGACCACAGGACTCAGCCCCACACAGCTGCGTCCTTCCCAACTCACCTGCAGATCCTGAACAGTCAAATCAAGGTTCCAGCAGGTGTTTCCATAGAAAGTAATAAGCTGATTCAAAACTCCATGTGGCAAGGGAAACAACCTAGACTAGGCAATTCCAAAGATGACTTCGAAAAGAGACGTTTGTGGAGAACTTGTGAGTCTTGACTCACAATGATCAAGAGAGTCTTGCACTGGAGTACTGGGGGCCGTACAGAGAAGTGAGAGGGAGCAGAGTCCCAGCTGAGGCCCACTCAGTCACTCAGTGTGCGTGCGTGTGTGTGCGTGTGCGTGTGGTCCTGGGGATCCAGCCGGGGCCCTGCGTATGCTAGGCAAGCACTCTGCCACTGGCTACCTCCCCTGACCCCTCCACTCTGTTTCCAAGCCGCCTTATCAGCAGGACTTTCTCCGCTGACTCTGACTTAAAGTTGTGATGTCACTCTCCTACGCCCCCACCCCTGTTGTTTTCCTCCACGGATTTTACCACATTCCAACGTGACACGTACTTTACTTGTGTGCTGTCTTTATATTCTGTCTCCTCCTGCCCCTCTCACTGATCTTGAACTTTCTGAAGGTCTGGCCACCATCCGTGTTCTTGAGTGCCTGCCCCTAGCCCCGAGCCCCTGGAAGAGGTCTTGAGAGAACGCATGGCGAACACACGAATCAAGGAATGAAGGAATGAAGAAGGCGTCCTCTCCCTCTGCCCGCAGAAGCTCTTCCAGGTCCCCTTCTTGACACACTGTGAGTCTTCGTGCCTGAAATTCCGAGGTGGCAGCAAGAGCCCAGGAGGCAAGTATTTTCCTCATGCTTCTGTTAATGACGCCGGTCACTCTGCCTTCCTGCGTTTCAATTTCACCACTATGAAAAGAGAAACTTTAACTGAATGATCTTTAAGACCCACATGTTCTTTGTAGTGTATTCTCCTCAAAAGTAAACTGCAGGTCCATTAGAATTAGAATGACTTAGTAAATTACAGTACCATCACCCTCCACCGCTGCAGATTCAGTCAGGTGGGCTGGAAGCTATTCCAAAACCAAACTGCACCTGTGCTGAACCCGTGTGCACATCCTCCCTTGTCATTATCCTGTAAACAATGCACTATAGCAAATATTTACGTAGCATTTACTCTGCATCCAGTATTATAAGTAACCCAGAGATGACTTAAGCTACCTGGGAGGTTGTGCATGCTTTATAGGAAAACACGGTGCTGTTCTGAAAATGGAAGTTGAGCATCCGTGGATTCGCCATCTACGAGGCGCAAGCCCATCCCCCATGGGTATCAAGGGACTAATGACGATACATGTATCAAGTGTATTTTTATAAACTGATTTTTTAAAACCTACAGGTCAAAACGAAGCCAAAAGAGTTGCTATCAAATGGTGCATGTGCTGTGATCCCGGATGCTGCAGGCACCCTGACCAGAGCTGTGCGTAGCCCGTGTACAGCTGGGTGAGAGGCCTAGGAACAGTCGGGCCCGGTGGTTGCTAAGTTGTCAGCTGTGGTTACATTAGGGCAGCCGGAGAGTTTCGCTTTTTGCTTCATACACTTCAAAGTGAGAAAAGTGGCGGCATTATTCAAAAGACATTTGTTTGTACTTCTGTTTTTTATCTGAATTCTCTGCTTACAAAAAAACTGCTTTTTAATATTTTTAATGAAGGCCTTGTTCCTGGCTTCAGGTCCCCTCCTCCCAGGAAAACCTCTCCAACAGCCTGCAGAAGGGCAGGCTCCCCTGCGTTCTCTTCTGGGCCCCTGGCAATCTGGCGAGGCCAGGGGCTGAGGCCTTCCAAGTGCTTAGTAGGCGAGGCCCAGCGGAACGGTTTTCCATAACGGGCTTGCAGCGCAGGGTGCGTTGCAACCCTCCAGGGGCTGCTGGAAGCCGAGCGGCCCAGTGTCCTGACGCTCTAGGCTGCAGTCTGCCCGCCTTCACGCCACCGAGGAAGAACGGGGTGCGGACACAACCAGGCCCACGTGTTCCTCTCAGGCGCATTTGGCTTCGCTTAGGTGGTTTTTGGCGTGGTGCATCCTCCCTTTCTCGTTGACCATGCCGTAGAAGGAAATGCGAAGCCAACGTGTTACATGCCCAGGATCCCCGGCAGGCCCACCGTGGAAACGCAGCCCAGCAAGATGGCCTTTCAGCACAGGCGGGTCTTTCCAGGCAGAGGCACAAGGATCACACAGGGCCAGTTCCGAGGTCGCCTCCCTACTGTCCTGGGAGGGACAGTCCACTTCCACCTCTTCCTATTGTTGCCGCCACTGCCAGGCGGAAGCGTGCCGCTCGGGAGGCTTGATCCAGGTTCGCCTGATGCCCGCCGTGTGCCAAGCCCATGCTGACCTGCATTCAGCATGTCCCCTGAAGTGCTCTTACTCCCCAGGGAAAGAAGTTTCTTCATCCTGCAGGAAGCTCTGGTCCCTGCACTTCAGCAGCAAGACAAGAAAGAAGAAAAGGAGCCTGGGAGAGGCCCTGGTCCAGGACCTGGGGGCAAGGCTCCCCATCCCGTAAGACTCAGCCATGGGCACGAGTCGTCCTGGATCTACCTGGACAGGTAGCAGTCAGGGAGTTATAGCCATAACCCCATTCCTGAGGGTTACCTATTCAAGAGAAGCCCCAGATACAGCATTAACGCCCGCTGAATCTAAGAGCAGCACAGAGAGGGCCTTGGAACGCAAGACGGTTACTGTGGCTCGTGAGGCCAGACTTCACCAGGAGGGGAAGCACACGCCCCCAGAGGGGTCCGCGCCTGGCCTCCAGACGGCACCTCTAATGTTGGCCGAGGCACCTCCGATGTCAGCATGCGGCTCAACACAATGCGGCAAGCAAGCTGCGGCACATTTCCAAACAGGAGAGTGCGTGAGCATCCTTCCCTGGTCCAGCACAGGCAGCACTTACCTTGGTCCCTTAAGCCGCCAGCTCCTTTTCCAATTCATTAGCGCCTTTAACTGAAAATCAGAACATCTTTCAAGCCGTACCCGCAGCCAGTGTTGAGAAGCTTATTCTTTGTGTCTCTGGGTAGGAGGTCGGGGTAGCAGGCATTAGCCTGAAGCAGAGTGAGACCCGGGAAGTGCATCATGGGGGCTTGTGCACCACTCCATCAATGGGGCCAGCACTTATGGACCTCCTACTGTGTACCCAGTGGGGCCAATGAGTGATCATTGCCCTTTAGGAATAGTTCTGGGGACATTTAGTAAGATGCGCTGCACTATACTTCATTTCCTCTAGGACATTCTGTGAACACAAATATGGATGAATAAATGGAAACATGCTCACTGCCTTGGCCTTTCCAGGTATTTCTTATTTCCTTTCGTCCTTTTGCCCTACATTTTATCTGCCATTTGCAATCACCTAGTATGTCTCTTTAATATCTCCTTAATCCTAACACTCGGATTTCCACATCAGTAGGGAACTGCCTGCCAAAGGAATATTCTGTCTCTGTTTTGCGGGGTTTGTTTTCATTTCATGTGTTTGGTTTTTGCTGTTCTTGTTGCGACTGCTGTAGATTTTTAAAGCGGGGCTGTAACCTGCCGTGGAGGAAGTTCTTTCTTCCATCAGAATTATCGCAGTCACTTTGGCCCCCGTTAGAGGGATGAAGGAGGCTGGAGAGCACTTGGTGTGAGGAGGAGTCCACTCCTCCGTGCTTGGCCAAGGCATGGCCTCTCAGGACTTTTCCCCAGGGCTCGAAGGCACTATCAAGAAGATCATCCCAGAAGCAGAACTTTCAAGAACACCTGAAGGATTTCCAGTGATGCGTGGGCTTTGTTCTGCAGCAGGTTTACCAAACACAGCGGTTCCCTTGTAGGGAGGAAGCCACGGATGCTGACCCAGGAACTCAGTTAGCCTGAACCTGGGAGCTGAGCCTCAACGCTCTTCCTCCTGAGGAGGAGGCTGCAGATGCCCCAAGTGCAGGTCGGGCGTGGAGTTCTCATGAATGCAGCTGGCCCGAGGACCAGGCCGCGCAGGGCAGGGGCCAACAGCACAGGCCTGAGCTCTGGTCCTGCGAGTGGCCCACCTGGGTGACACCTGGGTTCTCCCTAGGCAGTGGTGCCCTCCTCCTCTGCAGCTGGGTGACTTGAATGAGAGTTGTCCCCTATCCACAGAGGATGTGCAAGACCCCAGGAGGGTGCCTGAGCCGTGGGTGACCCCCAGCTCCAAACGTGTCACGAATTCTATTCTAGGACAGAGTTTAAGATCTGAACTGGCACAGCACGAGGCAAACAGCAATAGCTGGTAACAGAACAATCCCAGCAACACGCTGCGGCAGAAGTCACGTGCATGTGACCCCTGTCTGGTGTCCTGCGCTGGCCCTGCTGGAGCGGGTGTGCGAGGACCAGCCCCATGACGAGGAGAAGCCAGGTGTGTGACAGGCATCGGGTACACGTAAGGGCCTGGGTGCAGCTGCCAAGTGACCAGTGGGAGGTGGTTACCTGGCGTGGACACACTGGACAGAGGGCCGATTCACAGCAGCCAGGAGGGCACTGGGCAGGCCACAGTTGACACACCGCCCAGTGTGGCATGTGATTTAAAACTCAAGAGTTGCTTATTTCTGGGATTTTCCACTAAGATTTTGGGTGGAGGCTGACGCTGAGCCAGGGCTAACCGTGAACCCTGGGGGAGGGAGACCGCCGGACTCTGGATTCTGCTCTCCGACTACCTTTAATGGCTGCGTGCCGGAATCTGATGCAATGTTTGCTGACTCCAGCATCACACACACTAGGACTTTATAAGCCACCTGGGAAAATCATAACCCAGACAGTAAAATAAAACTGTGGCTTCAAGCTCCACCTTAAAGTGGCAGTAAAATAAAAGATTAAATGCATAAAGAGAGTAATAAAACTGGACCTGGCCACGAGCATTGGGGTCAGCATCTTTCCTCTCCTGGGGACCTGAGCCATCTCCAGGAAGACAGAGGCCCGTCCTAAAAGCACTCGCAATCTGAAAGGAGCCTGGTCAAGGTCATCACCTTAGGAAGCATGAGATCCGTTCCTGGCTCTAGCTGGCTCCTGAAGGAGCCCAGGGGTGGAAGCTCCTACCTGCAAGGACATCGGGCCCTGCTGAGGGGAGACAGGCAGCTCCTGTCGAGCACCCCTGATCCAGAAGTCCCGTTCAACACCCCCAGGACCCAGAGCTCGTGGGCAGCGCAGTGGAAACTGCACAGGAGAAACTGTTCCTGCTCGGACCAGTGTCCACTCAGCACATCTCCTAGGCTGCACACGCAGGGCGTGCACAGGACGGGGGATTCCTGGTCAGACTGACTCCACGCTCAGTCTGTGCAGACACCCTGAGTCGGGAAAATCCAAAATTCCCAACAGGATCTGGTCCCCAGCATTTCAGATAGAGTCCTCCACCTGTAAGGAGTAAGTGCTGACCAGTGGACCACGCCAGGCCCTCCCGGGAGGACCCGCCCACCTGCCTCCCTCAGCCTTGGACCTGACACTGGCCAGGGGCTATGTGGGCTGCACAGGTGCCTAGAGGACAGAGAGGGAGGGAGAGGGAGAGAGGGAGGGGGAGAGGGAAAAAGGGAGAGAGGGAGGGAGAGAGGGGATCGGGTGGACAGGAGAGAGGTGGCACACTCCAATCTGTCTCCTGTCTAGCCAGTGAGGCGGGTGGAGCGCTGGGGACTGATGGGCTGAGGTGTGCTGGCTGAACTGGACGCAGCGCGTCCTCCTGGTTGACCTCTTCAGCCCCGACTTGCTTTGGTGTAGACCGTGGAGCTCCCGGTGCTGAATCCACACTTGTGCTCACCTGGGATCACCCTCCGGTGAGGCAGCCTCTAGTCTTACTGAACAGAAGGAAAGGAGGAAACAGGCTCGTAGGGAAGGAGGCCAGCCAGGGGGAGGGAGCAGAGGATGGCTTGTGCGTAGGCCGCTAGCCTTGGGTCTGCTGGCTGGTAGTCGTCCACAGGAGGACCGTCCCGTGGAGTCCTGGAGGGTCTCCTTGTTGACATTCCTGGGAGTGGCTCCCAGGTCCCTGAGAGGTGCTTCTGAACTGCAGGACACACATGTGCAAATGTCGGTCCCTTTTAGTGAACACCTAACCCACAGCCGTGGCCTGATTTAGGAAGAGTCAGAGAGCAAGCGAGGCATGCGTGCAGGACTGAGGGAGAAAAGTGGGGTAACAAGGTGTCCAGTAGGTCAGGAGAAAGAATGGGAAGGGGGTGGGCACAGCCCGAAGGTGGGGAGAAAGCATCAGGTGGGGTAGGCAGAGCTGCCTGGGGGAGAAGCAGCCTGGAGCCTCACGGGCTGTCTGAGGATGAGAACGGTTCTCACTAGGAGGGATGGAGTGATGGGTCTGGAAGCCCCAGGGCCATGAGGAAGGCTGAGGTGGACCCTGCTGGGCTGGAAGGGAGCAGTCCTGGGGCCTGGGGTTGGGAGGAAGGTCAAGGGCAGGACATAGTCAACGGCACGCTCTCTGGCTAAACAGCGGCATGGGCCTGGTGAGCACCTGCAGGACCGTCCCCCTACCTCGCGGGGCGCTGGGCATATGGTGGGAGGGGGCAGGGCTAGGAGAGTGGGCAGGAGGGGAGGGCCGGGCCAGGCTCCCGATCCAGGAGGTGACCGAGCCCTCGAAGGTGGTGACAGAAATGTGAGGACAGGGAAGAGAGGAAGGAAAGGTGGGTTGATGAGAAAGAAGAGAGAGACAAGTCATGTCCCAGTCACACGGGGGAAAGGACCGGCCTCCAACCGCAGGGCTCAGAGAACCCGAGGGAGAATCACTACTGGGCTCCTCATCCAAAGAAAGAGCTTCCTCAATCTGCTCCGTTTCTAGGTCACACCATTTAAAATCCGAAAGAAGAGTGAAGACCGTGGAATGCCGACTCGAGGCAGAGTCCCGTCATGGAGGAAAGCGTGAGAAGGTCCAGGGTACTGCTGGTCAGGACTTTAGCACCCGTCCTTGTTGGATGTTGGGGGCTATGCCGTGCGGACGGCGCCGGGAGGGCGCTTGGCAGCCAGCCAGAGGTTGCTTGGATCACATGGGCGGTGAGGAGGTTGATTGGCATAAGCACACCCAGGTGATTTGTCATTGGCCGTATCCAATTAAGTCCACGCACACAACGTGTGCACAGGTGCTCCTGCTCGGGCCTGCTCGTTTTGACCTTTACCATGATTGGGCAGCTAGCTCTCGCCTAATCTTTGCATAATTGGTGTCAGCCCTACCCTTTGCCCCCTGGAGGGGATATAAGCCGGCTCTCCTCGAGCGCCGAGGTTCGAGGTTCAAGGCCCCAGGTTCGAGGTTGGAGGTTCTAGTTCCCGGGTTTCCTGATTCATCAATAAACCGTTCCAAATTCAAGAGCCTCTCTACTCTTTTGTCCCCCGCACCAAATTGACTCCACTGGACGGCATCAGTTGGACACAGTCGACCCCAGCGGCAGGGCCCTGGCAGCACCACCTGACTCACCACCAGGCAGGTTGTCCCCGGGATCCTGCCCCCAATGCCGGATCCCGCGGCTGCTGCCCACACGCTCAGGTCTCAGCCTGGGCTGACCTCACCAGAGCACGTGGCTCGGCAGCCAGGGGTCCAGCAGCTGACCACACAGGAATGTTCAAGAAGCAGGCCTCACTCGTGCACAGCATGGGGCCCCGTGTGACCACCACAGAATCCCAGGCGTCCCAGGCGACGGATCAGGGCGGCACTGGTGGTTCAGACAGGACTGCCGGGCTTCACAGGCCAGCACAGAAGACCGGCCCAAGCCTGAGCCCAGACCCTGGGGGTGCCCGTGGTTAGCGTCAAAGCCAGCACCCAGCGGGGAGGGCAAGGGGCCAGTCAGCTGCTCGACGAAGGAAGGAAAAGTCAAAGCACCCTCCACCTCTCTTGCAAATATTCTGCAGGCAAGGAGCCCTCTGCACGGAAGGGCAGCTCCCCTGGTCACTCCAGTGAGAAAGCCCCAGGACCACCAGTGCCCGGATGCAGGCCAAGGAGGGCAGCTCCCCCAGGCCACTCCCACAGAGAGCCAGGAGCCACCAGTGCACCCGGACGGGGGCCCTGATCCCTTCCAGACATGGCTTTGCTCTCCTGCCCACCTGGGGAGAGAGCTGTCTGCAGAAGGCATCTCGGCATCCTGCCATCTGTTACGACTCCAGAGGCCTCACGGGGTGACCAGAGCCCAATAAGGGCTTAGGAGAGGTTGCAGGTGTCCGTCTCTTACTCCTGGCCTCTGTTCTCACTGTCCGAAGGCTGCTGTGTTGGCCAGTTTTCTGAGGCACTAATGAGACTGGAGACCTTGAAGAAGAGTGGCAAGCTGCAGCCCCAGAGCCTGCTGCCCACTCCTACTGGTACCAATAAAGTTTTATTGCAACCCTGATATGTGCTTCATGGGCATGCTGTCTGTGGCCGCTTTCCTGCTACAAAGACCCTGAATCACTGTGAGAGCAACTGCAGGGGCTGCCAGCCTTACAGCCCTCAGTCTGTGACTCTTCACAGGTTTGCCACCTCGGTCTGAGAGGGTGACAGGAAGATGGCAGATCTCTGCCTGATCAAACCCCACCCCAGCATCACAGCCCCGCTCAGGTTCCAGGGGAAGAAAGAGGCTCTGCCTCTGGGAACCAGAGGAGGCAGGCACCGAGCCTTAGGAAGAATGTGATCATGTCACAGGAGGCTGCCGCTTTCCTCCAGCCCACCCACCACAGGACGAAAGCCAGACTTTGCTTCCTGTTACTGTAACAAACACCTGGGGTGATCAACTTATAAAGAGAAAAAGTCTCACTGCTCTGGGGGTTTCTGTCCTGGTCGGGGGCTCCCTGCTTTTGAGGCTTGGTGAGGTAGCGCGTCAAGACAGCCGCACCCAGCAAACCTGCTGCCCAGAGAGCTTTCCAGGGACTCACAAGCACACCCACCTTGAGTGAGGAACAGAAACCAGGACAGCTTCCTCTGCAGGCTTTTCTGCTCTCTGCCTCCCGGTGACCTTTGCTGCTCTTGGTGTTGATAACAGCACCTCATATACCTGACGTTGCTGGAAAGCACACTAAGAACTGGCAACTGGGGCTTCTTTTCTGGTGGAAGATACGAGTCCTCGAATCATAAATCAACATGTCAGTGCCACAGAGAGAGGTGGCTTTAACCCACACCCTCGTAAAAGGACTCCAGTTTTCCAGAGGTTCTTAAGTGAGTTCAGAGAGTTCGAGGTGCCCGGCAGCACCTTCCTCCAGTGCTCAGCAGCTCAGGATCAACCCTTTCACTGCAGTAGAGTGACATGAGCTTTGCAAAGCTGGGCTGTTTTCTCCCCTGTCAATAAAGGTTCTGCATTAGAGAGGAGCTGCTCCCAAAGCTGTTTGAAACGAAGCAAGAAGTGTCAGAGGAGATGGTTAGATCATGAGAGCTTGACCCATCAGGGGATTAATCCACGGAAATGGACTCACTGGGGGGGTGGTAACTCCAGGCAGGTACAGGTAACAGGAACAGGTAGATCATTAGGGCTGTGCTTTTGGGTTTATGTCTTCTCCCTGGTGAGCAGAGCTTTCCCTCTGCTTCCTGGTGACATGTCCTGAGCTGCTTCCCCCCTCAAGGCTCCGCCATCACGATGTCCTAGGGTTTCACCATCAGCTCACCTCTCAACCCACCTCCTCCAGCCTCTTCCACCATGATGTTCTCCTCACCTGTCAGGCTCACCTCCTCCAGGCTCTTCCACATGATGTTCCCCTCACCTCTCAGCCCACCTCCTCCAGCCTCTTCCACCATGATGTTCTCCTCACCTCTCAGCCCACCTCCTCCAGCCTCTTCCACCATGATGTTCTCCTCACCTCTCAGCCCACCTCCTCCAGCCTCTTCCACTATGCTGTTCTCCACACCTCTCAGCCCACCTCCTCCAGCCTCCTCCACCATGATGTTCTCGTTACCTCTCAGCCCTCCTCCTCCCGGCTCTTCCACATGATGTTCTCCTCACCTCTCAGTCTCACCTCCTCCAGTCTCTTCCACCATGATTTTCTCCTCACCTCTTAGGCTCACCTCCTCCAGGGTCTTCCTCATGATGTTCTCCTTACCTCTCAGCCCACCTCCTCCATTCTCTTCCACATGTTGTTTTGCCTCATCTGTCAGGTTCACCTCCTACAGGCTATTCCACCATGATGTTGTCCTCACCTCTCAGCCCACCTCCTCTGGCTCTTCCACCATGATGTTCCCCTCACCTCTCAGCCCACCTCCTCCAGGCTCTTCCACATGATGTTCTCTTCACCTCTCAGGTTCACCTCCTCCAGGCTCTTCCACCTCACCCAGGCCTGCAGCATTACAATCAGCTGAGACCTCATAAACTGTGACCCCTCACAATGCTCTCCTCCTTTTTGTTGTTCTTGTCAGGGCTTTGGCCACAAGAACAGAAGAGCTGGCTGAAACACTAATGTATGTTTAGTAAAAGTATCACAATTAATGCAATGCTTTCCTTGAACTGGCAAAGACAATCTTAAACTCTTTCTGGGCAGAAACTCAGTTTATACTGTTAACATGAAAAAGCTCTTTGCAATCAGTTTTGACCTTAAAATCAAAGCTATGAACATCCCATAGTGTAAATTTTTTTCTGCTTTCTTACTTACATTTACTTTGATCAGAAATAGAAGGTTGGATAAGAATTTCTTGGTTCTTAATGAGAAGAAAGTTATCGGACTTTCAGAAAGGGAAGTTTACGTCATTCTCTTGGATCGTTACAGACCGACTCAGCTCACCACCCGACAGACCTCAGGACCTTCCATGTGCTGGGTACCCCACAGGTGTTTCGATCTGTCCTTGGCACATAGCGTCGTCCATATCTATGGAGCTGGGTGGCTTTTCAACCCATGTATGCAGTGTGTGAAGATCTTATCAGGGCGAGTGCCACGCCAGGTCTGTCCACAAGCATGCCATCCTCCTGCCTCGGCCTCCCCAGCAGCTGGGATGACAGGCGAGCCCCAGCATACCAGCCATGGCGTGACATCTTTAAACAGAATTGTCCCAACTGCAAAGCAGTGACCCCTTTTTATTAAAAGATAATTGTACAGTCAATCAGAACACCAAGAGACTAGAGAATATTCACTAAATTCTAACAGACATGTTGGGACAGACCTGTGAGTTCTGTTTTTTGTTGTTGTATGTTCTCTATTTTTATAGTAAGCATATATTATTTTCATAGTAAAAATAATAATATTCATAAGACCAGAATCCTGTTTATAAATATTTGCACATAAAATTGTAACCCAAACATATTCAAAGTATAAAATACTAGAGATGGAAAAAGCATTAAAATATCCAAGTGTCTGTTATAGTGATCTTTAATTTTTTTTTGACAGAAAAGTTGCATATATTTGTGGGACACTGAGCTACAATTCAGGGTTAAGGTATTTACCTCTTCAAGCATTTATCCTGTCGAGTGGTGAAACGTTCAAAATCCTTCCTCCTGGGTTTTGGAAAATGGTAGAACCTGAGTATCACCTTTTGGGAAATCGCAGTGCCTGAGCACCACCTGCATCCACCACCCTGTGCAGTAATGCACCTGAACTTCCTGCTCTTGTGACTCTGCCTGTCAATCACCCCTCCCGCTGGCTCCCGCCTCTGGTAATGACCACCGTTCCCCTCTCAGTTTCCATAGCCCATCAGGTGTGGAGTTAGTAGTTCTCCTGCCATTCTTAGAGGCCAGGCTCCTCCACAAGCGACTCGCTGAGTCACCCCAAAGCCATCATGAAGTGGGAACCAAGACCCACTTCTCAGATGAGAAAATAATTGAATCTCCCAAGAGTTGCCCAAGGTGACTCCGCTAAGCCAGGGGACCAGGCGTCTCGACTGTGTGTCCCTGAGGCTTCCCTTCAGGTCACACTGACTTAAAATCGATCTTATAAAATCTGCGAGTGAAGAAAATTCAGGACGGCAATGTCCAAAGACAATCAGACATTCATTTCCATACAGTTTGTTTTGATTCTCCCAATTCCAATTCTCCAGTTCCCAAGCGTGGAGACAGCAAGCACCCAATGGAAGCCCGCCTGGCTGCAGCACAGGCCCAGAGCATGCTGGGCCTCTCCTGCAGCCGAGTGCTCAGAGCGCCCACTGACATCGCAGGCCACCACCGCAGGCGGCCACTCCCTCTCTGGCTGGCGACCGCCCTCTCCTGGTGCGTCCGGACGTGAGGACCTCATTGGGTCCTCAGCACCGGGGTGCGTTGCTCCGTAAAGAATAGGAACACTTGTCTGTTTTCCCCACACTACTGAGAACACGCGTGTGTCTTTGCTGTGGACTTGTGATAAGAACAACCAAGACCCTCCCACCTCCCTGTGGGGAAGGTCAGGTCACCAGACTGCGGGCCAGAAGAGTACTTTTAAATGACACCATTTACAGATGCATTGAAGTATCACCGTAGAAGCTGTGACGTCAATTTTCTCAAACCACCTCAAACTTTGGTAGCAACAGAAAATATTTTCAGCAACAACAAAATGCTTTTAATGTCTGCAAATATCTTACTTCTTTCTTACCAGTTCTGAAACTACATGATAAAATCGCCCTATTAATGTTGGTTTTTCCTATTCGCAAAGGTAGATTCGATTTCTTTAACATGAAAATCATTTTAGACCTCCTATAGCCACAGTTTGTTATAATTTATTTATTTACAGTCTAAAGCTGTTTAAAGCACCATAAGTTTATTTTTATTTAATAATACAGCTTTTAAAACATCTGCCTGTATTGAAATTTTTTTTTTTTTTTTTTGCGGTGCTGGGGATCGAACCCAGGGCTTTGGGCTTGCAAGACAAGCACTCTGCCAACTGAGCTATCTCCCCAGCCCTGTATTGAACTTTTTTCTCTTTTAGAGAGATGAGGTTGACCGTGCAGACGTGGCAGGGCCAATTTGATGGACCCTTCCAAACTGCTTCAGCCCTGCGCACTGCGGGCCCTGTGAACCGGAAAGTCCAGGAAGAGCGAAGAAAGGGGAGGGAAAACAAGAGGTGGGATTTAATGGGACCAGGCACTTCCAGGAAACAGAAGCGACGTGAAGACAGAGAGGCTGCTTTGTTCCCTCATCCTTGATCTCAGACCTTCTCCACCCAAGCACAGGGTCGAGGGTCCGGGTCTCCAGACCTGGCGTCGGCGACCTGCAGAATGCACACTTAGGAAGCATCGAGGAGGGGCGCTGACCTGACTTCAGGCAGATGGGCATCGTTGCCCCCTCGAGGCGAAGTCAGCACAGGGCTCTGCGTGTCCGTCTGGAAGGACGAGCCAGGCCTGGGTTCTGGTTGGTTTTGAAAGGCCGTACGCCACGGGGAGGCTACCCCAGCTGACGGCCCCAGGGCTGAGTCCAGGCTGGGCCGGGTCGTCCCCTTGCTGCCCAGCGCTCCCGAGTGCCGCGGGGTCACTCACCAGGGGCGAGTCTGCACTGATGCCCGCAGGGTGCTGCCTTCATGAAGTTGCCACCCTCGCTTTTCTCCGAACACCTGTTTTTGGGTTACCGGTATTTCTAGCCATCATTACACAGGAAAGTTTCCGGTAGGTTTTTTTTTTGTCTTAATTAAGTAAATGGGGAGACAGAGGAACAGGCAGGCCTCCTATCTCATCATCAAGCAGAAAAAATAATTGGAATCATTCTCCTTTCCTTCCCTGAACTAGCTTTCTAACCATAGAGGAACGTGGCACCTGCTATTTTTGTGAGTTTTCAGGTGTTTGCAATGTTAATCGGGAGGCCTTCGAAGAAAGAGCCAGGGACAGGCTCGCAGCCGGGCTTCTCCTTGAATGAATTCTCCAGGTAACGGAGGCGAAGGAGGCTAGTCACAGATGTGCGTCCACCTTTCCTTTCCTTCCCCCCTCTCCATCTCAAAGGGCTGGGGGGCACCCTGCCTCCTCCCCACCCTGCGGGCTGAGGGAGGAAGTCCACCTCTTGGCGCCTTCTTGATTCCAGACCAGCAAACTGGTGGTCCAGTGAGAGTCCGTCACTTAGATCAGCTGTCCTCGACATCCCTGGCTGCTGCAGCCTGGGCCCACGTGGACCAGGGGGCTCCCACAGGCCCGGCCCAGGCCCTCTGCTCTGCTCCCCCTCCCTCAGTCGGATGCGCCATCCCTGCCCAATCCTATCTCTAGGCCCTGTGTCCACAGCGTGGGTTTCTCAACGTGGCTCCGTGCTTGTGTCCCAGAGCGCCCCGACCCCCTGGCCATATGTCTGTCCCTGGTGAGCGGCACGTGCACCTGTTCCCAGTGGGCGGCATATCTGTTCACAGGGGGTGACACGTCTGTTCTGGGGGACGGCACGTCTGTGTCGGTCCCTGGGGGTGGGGGGATGGCACGTGCTTCTGCTCCCTTGTGCACCCCAAGACTTGGGTGATCGTGAACCTTCTCTTCCCCACATCTGCCATAGTGAGTCTGTCACCAGATCCAACCAAAGGAATTCCTCATCATCTGCAGAATCCACTCACCTTCCCTGTCTCCACCAGCAGCCCTGGTCATGCTACAAGTAGTATGCCCCCGGGCTTCTGAAGCAACCCCCCGTGGCTGCCCAAGGTCCCCGGGCTTCTGAAGCAACCCCCCGTGGCTGCCCAAGGCCCCCTGCCTTCCAGAGCCAGCTGCTGCTGAGGCCGGATCTTGGTGTGCACCTGACCAGTGTCCCCGAGCAGTGTCCAGGGTCGCTGGGTTGGAATTCCTCGCCCGGCGGCAGCGCTGCCTGTGGAGGCTCAGCCTCCTCTCCCTCGCCCTCCACCCACCCACTTGATTTCCTCAGGCCCGGCGCCTGTCTGTCAGGTCACAGGTCAAGGCCGTTGCCTTGTTCATCTTCCCTCCGCTCTGCAGCTCCCGGGCACCTGGCTGCTTCCCTCCGATGGTGGGGGTGCAGCTGGCCAGCGTGGACACGGGATGATCTCCTGGTAGCCGGGTGGAGGCGTCCCTGCATCATATGGTAGACCCTGTGAAAGGGGCGGAGCCTGTTCTGCTCGCCGTGGTGCGCCCGTGATGAGCTAACCTCGACCCTGGAACAACTGCTGTGTGATTGATATTGACTGGGAGAAATTTTCATGAGTGAAGTGTAGATGTCACCTTTAAAAGATGACTTTGCTAATGAGCGCAGAATAAGGAGAATCCGCAGGCGGATTCTTTTATGAATGTGCCACACCACCTGGGTGCAGTGGTGCCGGTTCCCAATCCCAGGGACTCAGGAGGCTGAGGATGGAGGATCTCGAGGTCAGGACCTCCCTGGGCAACTTACAAAGCCCTGTCTCAAAGTAGAAAGGAGCTCAGTGGTAAAGCACCCCTGTGTCAATCCCCGGGGCCAACAAATAAATAAATTGCCCCCCACATACACACCAAAGAGAAAAGTTCACTTCTGAATTCTCAAAAATATTGTACTACTTCCTCCCCGAGCGGCAGGAACTGCGTGCATCCCACTGAGTGACTGAGCCACAGAACATGACCAGCTGGATCATACGAGGCCCTTCAGCTGTATACGTGGGTCTTGGCGCTCTGGGCTGACCTGTAACCTGTGACTGCCAGCTGGACAGGCCACAGGGAGGCCCGGCAGCCATCCCGTCAACACCAGACACGTGAGCAAAGCTACCTTTGCCCTCCACATTGGTCCGTCTTCCAACTGGGCTTCCCTGAGGGGCCCCGTGGATACCTGTGGAAGAGGAGTCGCCTGGCTGAGCCCTGCCTGAATCTCTAACCCAGGCAACTGTGAAAGGTAATAAGATTGTTCAGGACCGAAGGCTAAAGCTGCTGCAGGGCACAGCCAACTTGTACCCCGCAAGAGGTAGAGGACCAAAGGTGGGACTGGACACTGTCGGTACCGGCCTAAGGCAGGTGGGTCAGGAGGTCGGATCTGGCGAGCTCGTGACACCGGTGCTTCCTGCTAAGGCGAGGTCCAGCTTCCAGCAGAAGCATGGCGGGGTGCTCTTGGAGGCTCAGCTGGCCTCATACCACACCGTGTGAAGCAGAAGGTCAGAGGGCTCTAGCAGAGGACAGGGAGCCTGTCGAAAGACACAAGGGGCAGACACAGTGGAGTGGACAGCTCACACGTGGCCCCAAACCACCACCTCCCACGGTGCTCCAGGAGATGGACAGGGGACACCCTGTTCACCTCGGGAGCAGGAACGCACCTGCAAGAGGGATGTGCATCATCACCAAGACGCCCAGGAGTCCGCAGGCAGGGGAGCGCAGGAGAGGCTGCTGGAGAAGGCCACCCCTGAGGCCGTGCCAGAGAGCCACCTCCTCTGGCAGCGGTGGCGTGTGCAGGTGGAGCTGGGAGGAAGGACCGCATCGCTGTCCCTCTCCCACCGGGATGTGCCTGAGCCATGTGCACGGAACATGTTGGAAGGCCTTGCACCCAAATTAGAAACAAAGTCCCTCGCTCAGAAAACGAGGGGCAGCGCTGAGGGCCGTTTCCCTCCATGGGGACGTGTAGACGTGACTGGAGGGGTCACATGAACACTTGGCCTCACTCCCTATTAACAACCATGGCAAGAGAGCAGGAGCAGCTGCAGTCGCACCTGAGGTCCACCTGCCCGGCGCCTCCTGGCTCTGCCTCCTGCTCCCAACACTGGCCTGGCAGCTTCTGGAAACTTCTCTGTGCCCGTGTCATCCATAAGGGGGAAGTAGCAGGAGATGGACCTGGCAGGACTGTGGGGTGGTGCCCAGGCACCCAGCCCTGGTTGAGGGTGCAGGAGCACAGGAAGCTCTTGACCACCAGAAGCCGCCGCTGTGGTCATTGCTCAGTGAGTTTCAAATGCCGAGATGAAGACGGGAGAGAAAGGAGACAACCAGAGCATCAGGCAGCCCGCGCCACCCCGTAATAGGCCGCAGACGCGCCTTCTCTGGGGGAGGAGTTTCTGGTGGGAGAAAGGCACCCGCACATTTTAAATGAAAGCTTGGAGTGGAAAGACCTCAGGAAGGTCTTTCCTTTTACCTTTTTCTCCGTTAATCCACACAAAAATAAGTTGCTTCTGTATTTTAGATGTGTTTTTTAAAACTGGAAACTCTATCTGCCGATGTCTGCCTGGAGAAATAAAGCATTTCCCGCTAAAGAGAAACGAGAGGCTTAGAGGTGTGCGCTCTCTGCACTCGCAGTTGCCTTTCAAGCTGACCACATTGATCCGCAACCTACGTTGCTCTCGTCGATACTGCACACCTAGCCTCGCAGCTCGCTGCAGGGAGGGGAGCGCTCCAGCTGTAATGTCATGTAACAGTCCGAATCACTAATGCGTGCTCGGTCAGTCCCTGAGGCCCAGAGACCATCCGTCTCCCTTTAACGTCTCAGATAACCATCCGTGTTTCAGTTTTATCACTAAGGCCCTAATGCATCTGCCAAACACATGAATATTTAAACACCAAAAACTGTGGCATCGACAGAAAACGCGGCAGATTTACAGTCAGCGTTCTTCCTCGGCTGTGCACCTGACCTGCAGACTGCAGGGAAACGCGTCCGGAGGAATCTAAGGACCTGGGATCCTCAGCTTTCTGTCACTGGGACAAAACACCCACAGCAATCAACTGAGGAGGAGGAGAGGTTTGTGTCAGTTCATGGTGTGGGGCCTCAGACGGCTGCCTGGCCCCGCTGCCTGGGCCTCGGGGTGGCACAGTGCATCAGGGTGGAGGAGGCCTATCACCTCCTGGTAGCCGGGAGCAAAGGGAGGCTGGGTCCCACCCACAATCCCTGCCACCCACCTCCCAAGAGCACCACACTGAGGACTGAGCCTTCACCCCGCGGCCTGGGGGACACTCCAGACCCTGACCGCAGCAGGACCAAGTGAGGAATGTGTAATGGCAGAGCTAACACTGGCCAGCACTCACTCAGCCCTGGCCCAGGCTGCGTGTTCCAGGGAGCTGACCCCATTTCCTCCCCAGAGCAGCAGGTGAGGTAGGAACCAGCATTGATCCCACTTTACAGAGGAGGAAACTGAAGCTCACAAAAATCAAAGGCCCGTGGAGGCCCACAGACAGCTGGTGGAGACAGACTCAGAGACTTTCTTCCCAGAGTCAGCTGGTCACTGGCCCCTGCCCAGGGCAGCCAGGCAGGGGACTCTGTGGGTTCACTGTGGCGCCTCCCTCCCAGTTCCACCAGACGAACAAGTGGAGGCTGGGTGGACACACGTGTCCCCGAGTGCTTCCCACAAAGAAGTGCTGGTCACTCTCCCTACAGGCCTTGGTGGGAGAGGAGCCGCGGCCTGGGGCCTTGTGAACTGTCCCAACACTGTGTCCCCTTTCCTCACAGTTGGATACTGACATCAGCCTTCTGTGGGATTGCAGGATGGGCTGTGTGTTAAACAGGAGGAAAGACATCCCTAAATCAATTCTCCCACCACTGACCCAACAACCGTTAAGTCCAAGGCAAAGAGAAGCAGCCAGAGACACATCCAGCCGCCTGCACCAGTATCGACCCAGCCGAAGTCCACTCGGGGTGGCCAGTGTGGTCCACCAGGAAGAGAAAACATGGGAGGTGGCTTCCGATGAGACGGGCCACTGGTTGCTCACGCAGAGAAAGCTTTTCAAAAGGTGCACCCAACTGGACGTTAGTAACTGCTGCTGTCGGGACACTGCCAGTCTGACTTTGATACCTACCACTTTAGCCAAAGTATAAACATCTCCAAAAGGGGGTAGTTGGACTTTTATTTGAGTTTTGTTCTGGTTTTTTTTTTTTTTTTTTTAAGGTTGAAAACATGAAAGAATTGATTGTTTAAGAGCCAAACCAGAAGAAACAAAATCCGTTTCTTCTTTTCAGGAACCGGCTGGTGGGGTTGAAGGTCACATTTCCTATGAAACCGCCACCATCTCTCCAAGGATGAAATCCTGGAGCCGGATGTGACCTTAGCAGGTGCCTCTGCCAAAGTCTTATGTTCCAAACAAGGAAAGTTGATGCACCTTCCAAAGTCACTTCGCTAATTAGTGAAAATCCTTTCAGGCCAAATCGATTCAGTGTGTTGCTAATACACCCTCCCGGGGAGAACTTCTGAGACGTGGGAACAATAGTGCAGTGTTCTTAATGAGCCGTCAACACTGCTCAGGGCCGACCCCCTCCAGGAGAGGGTTCAGTTCACCCCCTAAGGACGGACACACAGCCAAGCAGCTCCAGGTAGCACTCGGAGCCCGAGGGATCCTCTGGGCCTGCTAGGCCTGTCCAGCTGCTTCCACCATAGCCGAGATGCCCTCTGTACAGAGCACAGGGTGCAAGCTGTTTCCCCCATGCGGAGGGAACCGGAGAGCCAGTTGAACTATCAGCTGGAACTAGGGAAAGCCCAGTTGCGTCATTTGCGCTTAGTTGACCTTAGAAGTCACTAACTTGGGGTCTGGGGTTGAGTGGTATCCTTTGCTGCAGGGAACCTCTGACGCGGGTCCTCAGGACAGCGGTTGCCTACGTTACTTGCAGGGACCTGAGGTTGCCTTGGTGATGCCGCCAACTCCGCAGGGGCTGAGCAGAGCTGGCCTCTGGGGCGACCTCTGGCTCTGGATTGCATGAGGGACACCGTTCCTCAGAGTTACAGGACTGCCCCCTGCACAGGCCTGGGCGACTGCCCTCCACTCACCCTCCCCCGCCTGGAGCCCCTGCTTCTTCCTCCCACGGCATCCCAGGTCCCCTTGGAGAGGCGACCGCGAGGCTGGGGTCTCCGTCTCCTCCCGCCTGGGGCCTTGCACGTGAACTTCCTCCTCTCAGCGGCTGGCCCCTGCCTGGTGGGCAGCATCAACACCAGGACGAGCGAGCTTTGGCCGCATTGACCCCTCTGTCCACCCCATCGCATCTGAGAGCCACAGACCAGGACACTCAGAGCCACAGGATCCCAGTGGCCCTTGGGGCCCACCCACCATGCTCCTCTGTGTGCCCGTCCCCTTCCAGCCTCCAGGACTTGTAGTGGCCCACTAGAGAGGCTCGGACAACTCGGGACAGCTCTGGAGAAACCCACAGCCATAAGACCTTCTCCCACAGCCCAAGAACAACGCCCAGCATAGGCCACCCTCAGAGGGCCTGGGCTCTGCCTGGCCCCGCCTGTGCAGCGGGCACGGTCTCCCGGGAGGAGTCGGGAGCCTTGATCCTCACACCAGCTGCCCACTCTGGGTCACTCCCACAGCCAGCAGAGCTGGGTTCTGCCTGGCGATGCCCGGGGCTGACTGGGTGGCCCAGGATGACGGTGGTGGGTACACCATGGGTACGTGGCCAGACCTGATCTCACCTGTCCTCACAGCTGGCTTTTAAATTCATCCACTTTAAAGCCCCTTAGGTCCTCGCAGCCTTTCCTCCTTTCCCATAAGTGTCTCAGAATTCTAGAGCAGGTTCTTCACAGCCATCTGTGACCAAGGAGACGTTCTTGGGAGCTTTCTAAAGTCCCATGGTTCTAGACAGGGACACAGGGGTTCCCTGAATGGGAACCCTCCACACCCACACACAGTTCCTGAAAAGAGGTAGATTCATCCATATTCTGTCACTATAACAAAATACCTGAAGCTGAGTACTTTATAAAGAAAAGAGGCTTATTGAGCTCATAGTTTAAGAGGCTGGAAGTCCCGAAGGCATGAGACCAACCTGGCAAGGATCCCAGAACCACCATGTGATGGCAGGTGACATCACAGCAATGTGAGCTCTTAGAGCAGAGTGCGGCCCAGAGAGTGGGACTCTCTAAAGCTTCCCTAATGACAATTCCAGCATGCAGGCAAGGTGGACCCCCGGGCTGTGGAAAGGAAGCAGAGAGCCCCCCACTCAGGAAAGGTTTCTGAGTCACTTGCTTAGTGACTTGGGGTCCAGTGGCGCATCCTGGGTCCTGGCCCGGCTCCTAGCAGGGACCTCAGTACACCTTGGGTTCCGAGAGCATGGCCAGGCTCCTCCGCGGGACTGACTGTGCGTGGAAAGGAGCACGTTCCCTCTTCCTGCCGACCCCGCACTCAGAGGACCTTGGGGACCGAAGCTTTGTGCCGCCCTTTGCACACCACACTGCCTGGAGTGAGAACGGCCTCCGCCCTTTGCACACCACACTGCCCGGAGTGAGAACGGCCTGCGCTTAGACGTGGGCCCCAGGTGTGGCCCGCCCTCCTCCTGCACCCGCCTGGAAGATCCACAGTGCTGTGTGTCCACCTCAGTTCTCATATTAGAGCTGACAGTCGACCCAGCGTAGGTTCCAACCTCCAGGAGGAGGAAGCAGGGCTGGTTCCGACGGCGGCTACCTGGCTCCGACGAGCGCGCAGCCCCCAGACTCGCAGTGAGTGGATTAGTTCCGGTCTGAACTCAGGCTGCAGTGTCACTGGCTGAGGGATAATGATATTGTACGACCACGCTGGGGCCATGGGGTAGGCCCCCAGCCAGCGTGGACAGGGCAGGGAGACCCTTGGACGGTTACTGAGAGCAGGTGAATTTC